>NW_028132920.1:0-169000 GCF_964374135.1 Grampus griseus | reverse complement strand
TTCGGAAACATATAAATCCATAGGTTTTAAGATACTTACTTGTCAGGTATATTCTTAGGCCTTTAATATGGGGCATTGAGTCCACTTCGTTGAGCAAGGAGTAGCTCATGTCTATTACATATTTGGCTTATGGAACGGTATCTGTGCTAATTTCAATCTCTGGTTTTATGCAGCACCCCAACTCAACTTTCATCTTAAGCAAGCATAAGTTGGTTTTCTACATTTGAGACCCTGTTCTGTTTTGTAATTCAGTTCCTGTGTAGCCAAGTTTACATTCCGTGTAGTAGTGATACCTTATGATGTTTCTTTTTCTGTGTGACTTATTTCACTTAGAATCGTCGTACCTGAATCCACTCATTATGCTGCTACGGGCCTGATGACATAGATTTCATTGCTGAGTGATATTGCATTGTATGTAAGTACCACAACTTCTTTATCCATTTTTCGCTTTCTGTGATATTGAATTTGTACCGTAAACGAGGTTCTTGTAAACACAGCCGTCCCAAACTTTGGGGTGACTGTGTCTTTTTGATTTTAATTTCCCTAAGCTATAGGACCATAAGTGGAAATGCCCTAGGCTCTGTTGCTTTGTTTTTTAGATGTTTCAGGAAACACCATACACTTCTCCAGAGTGGCTGTTGGCAATTTATATCCTGCACATCAGCATAACAAGGCTCCCAGTTCTCCATGGCCTGTCCTGTCTTTCTGGATTTTACACTTTTTTCAGATGGCCCTTTTGACCGGGGGCAGTGAGACTTCATTGTAGTGCAGATTTCCTTTGCAAGCTTGCTTGGTTGGCCAAAAAGTGCGTATGCGTTTTTTCCTGCATATATTCAGGAAAAAACGCATACGCTCTTCTTGCCCAAGTGCATCATTGTGGACGTTCTGCCTCTTTTCCTATGCTTTACATGCAATTCCAGTCTACCTCCTGAAATCGGTTTCCTGCAATTCTGCCCCGCTTTCAAGTCCTCTTGGCAGCCTTATTTCAATATATTTTTGTACGATAGCTGTCATTTATAACTCTGCAGGTTTGTGAATTACAGTGCCCCTGAGCTCCTTTCTTCAACTCGCTTTCTTGTGAGCTGACCGCAACACCGCAGCCTTGCTTCAGGCCCTAGTGTGGTTCCGGCATGGCACACTGAGCCTTTGGTGAATTCCTCTTCCTGGTGGGAAATGAGAGTTAAATTTGCCCGTCCAGACACCTCCAGCTAGTCTCTCATTGGTTCTCCCTATTCCTGTTCATTTTCCGCAGAAATTGCAAACTGGGCCAAACAGGAGGTTAAAGGCACTGACTCTGCAAGTGGAGAGAGTGTTAGTAAAGCGTCTGGAATGTTTCACCCGAGTACCAGGGGACGAAAACTGACACATTTGAACACGTTTCCCGATCACACGGTGGATCATACACTGGGTTCCACATGCATGTTTTAGCTGAAGGAAGAATCCCTTAAACCTGGAGAGTTGAGACCCATGGAATGGGTACCATGCAATATGACTTCAAAGGGTCTGCATTTGCTCACCGAACCTCACCAATCCTATCACTGCTGCGTTTATGCCACTGTACACACGTTTGATTCTCTTTCGGAGACATATAAATCCATACGTTTTAAGATACTTACTTGTCAGGTATATTCTTAGGCGTTTAATATGGGGCGTTGAGTCCACTTCATTGAGCAAGGAGTAGCTCATGTTTATTACATATTTGGCTTATGGAACGGTATCTGTGCTAATTTCAATCTCTGGTTTTATGCAGCACCCCAACTCACCTTTCCCCTTAAGCAAGCATAAGTTGGTTTTCTCCATTTGAGAGACTGTTCTGTTTTGTAATTCAGTTCCTGTGTAGCCAAGTTTACATTCTGTGTACTAGTGATATGTTATGATGTTTCTTTTTCTGTGTGACTTATTTCACTTAGAATCATCGTACCTGAATCCACTCATTATGCTGCTACGGGCCTGATGACATAGATTTCATTGCTGAGTGATATTGCATTGTATGTAAGTACCACAACTTCTTTATTCATTTTTCACTTTCTGTGATATTGAATTTGTACCGTAAACGAGGTTCTTGTAAACAGAGCCGTCCCAAACTTTGGGGTAGCTGTGTCTTTTTGATTTTAATTTCCCTAAGCTATAGGACCATAAGTGGAAGTGCCCTAGTCTCTGTTGCTTTGTTTTTTAGATGTTTCAGGAAACACCATACACTTCTCCAGAGTGGCTGTTGGCAATTTACATCCCGCCCATGAGCATAACAAGGCTCCCAGTTCTCCATGGCCTGTACTGCCTTTCTGGATTTTACACTTTTTCCAATGGCCCTTTTGACCGGGGGGCAGTGAGACTTCATTGTAGTGCAGATTTCCTTTGCAAGCTTGCTTGGTTGGCCAAAAAGGGCGTATGCGTTTTTTCCTGAATATATTCAGGAAAAAACGCATACGCCCTTTTTGGCCAAGTGCATCATTGTGGACGTTCTGCCTCTTTTCCTATGCTTTACATGCAATTCCAGTCTACCTCCTGAAATCGGTTTCCTGCAATTCTGCCCCGATTTCAAGTCCTCTTGTCAGCCTTACTTCAATATATTTTTGTACGATAGCTGTCATTTATAACTCTGCAGGTTTGTGAATTACAGTGCCCCTGAGCTCCTTTCTTCAACTCGCTTTCTTGTGAGCTGACCGCAACACCGCGGGATTGCTTCAGGCCCTAGTGTGGTTCCGGCATGGCACGCTGAGCCTTTGGTTAATTCCTCTTCCTGGTGGGAACTGAGAGTTAAATTTGCCCGTCCAGACACCTCCAGCTAGTCTCTCATTGGTTCTCCCTATTCCTGTTCATTTTCTGCAGAAATTGCAAACTGGGCCAAACAGGAGGTTAAAGGCACTGACTCTCCAAGTGGGGAGAGTGTTAGTAAAGCGTCTGGAATGTTTCACCCGAGTACCAGGGGACGAAAACTGACACATTTGAACACGTTTCCCGATCACACGGTGGATCATACACTGGGTTCCACATGCATGTTTTAGCTGAAGGAAGAATCCCTTAAACCTGGAGAGTTGAGACCTATGGAATGGGTACCATGCAATATGACTTCAAAGGGTCTGCATTTGCTCACCGAACCTCACCAATCCTATCACTGCTGCGTTTATGCCGCTGTACACACGTTTGATTCTCTTTCGGAGACATATAAATCCATAGGTTTTAAGATTCTTACTTGTCAGGTATATTCTTAGGCGTTTAATATGGGGCGTTGAGTCCACTTCGTTGAGCAAGGAGTAGCTCATGTCTATTACATATTTGGCTTATGGAACGGTATCTGTGCTAATTTCAATCTCTGGTTTTATGCAGCACCCCAACTCACCTTTCCCTTTAAGCAAGCATAAGTTGGTTTTCTCCATTTGAGACACTGTTCTGTTTTGTAATTCAGTTCCTGTGTAGACAAGTTTACATTCCGTGTAGTAGTGATATCTTATGATGTTTGTTTTTCTGTGTGACTTATTTCACTTAGAATCATCGTACCTGAAACCACTCATTATGCTGCTACGGGCCTGATGACATAGATTTCATTGCTGAGTGATATTGCATTGTATGTAAGTAGCAAAACTTCATTATCCATTTTTCACTTTCTGTGATACTGAATTTGTACCGTAAACGAGGTTCTTGTAAACAGAGCCGTCCCAAACTTTGGGGTGGCTGTGTCTTTTTGATTTTAATTTCCCTAAGCTATAGGACCATAAGTGGAAATGCCCTAGCCTCTGTTGCTTTGTTTTTTAGATGTTTCAGGAAACACCATACACTTCTCCAGAGTGGCTGTTGGCAATTTATATCCTGCACATCAGCATAACAAGGCTCCCAGTTCTCCATGGCCTGTCCTGTCTTTCTGGATTTTACACTTTTTTCAGATGGCCCTTTTGACCGGGGGGCAGTGAGACTTCATTGTAGTGCAGATTTCCTTTGCAAGCTTGCTTGGTTGGCCAAAAAGTGCGTATGCGTTTTTTCCTGCATATATTCAGGAAAAAACGCATACGCCCTTTTTGCCCAAGTGCATCATTGTGGACGTTCTGCCTCTTTTCCTATGCTTTACATGCAATTCCAGTCTACCTCCTGAAATCAGTTTCCTGCAATTCTGCCCCGCTTTCAAGTCCTCTTGGCAGCCTTACTTCAATATATTTTTGGATGATAGCTGTCATTTATAACTCTGCAGGTCTGTGAATGACAGTGCCCCTGAACTCCTTTCTTCAACTCGCTTTCTTGTGAGCTGGCCGCAACACCGCAGGATTGCTTCAGGCCCTAGTGTGGTTCTGGCATGGCACGCTGAACCTTTGGTTAATTCCTCTTCCTGGTGGGAAATGAGAGTTAAATTTGCCCGTCCAGACACCTCCAGCTAGTCTCTCATTGGTTCTCCCTATTCCTGTTCATTTTCCGCAGAAATTGCAAACTGGGCCAAACAGGAGGTTAAAGGCACTGACTCTCCAAGTGGGGAGAGAGTTAGTAAAGCGTCTGGAATGTTGCACCCGAATACCAGGGGATGAAAACTGACACATTTGAACACGTTTCCCGATCACACGGTGGATCATACTCTGGGTTCCACATGCATGTTTTAGCTGAAGGAAGAATCCCTTAAACCTGGAGAGTTGAGACCCATGAAATGGGTACCATGCAATATGACTTCAAAGGGTCTGCATTTGCTCACCGAACCTCACCAATCCTATCACTGCTGCGTTTATGCCACTGTACACACGCTTGATTCTCTTTCAGAGACATATAAATCCGTAGGTTTTAAGATTCTTACTAGTCAGGTATATTCTTAGGCGTTTAATATGGGGCGTTGAGTCCACTTCGTTGAGCAAGGAGTAGCTCTTGTCTATTACATATTTGGCTTATGGAACGGTATCTGTGCTAATTTCAATCTCTGGTTTTATGCAGCACCCCAACTCACCTTTCCCCTTAAGCAAGCATAAGTTGGTTTTCTACATTTGAGACCCTGTTCTGTTTTGTAATTCAGTTCCTGTGTAGCCAAGTTTACATTCCGTGTAGTAGTGATATCTTATGATGTTTCTTTTTCTGTGTGACTTATTTCACTTAGAATCATCGTACCTGAATCCACTCATTATGCTGCTATGGGCCTGATGACATAGATTTCATTGCTGAGTGATATTGCATTGTACGTAAGTACCACAACTTCTTTATTTATTTTTCACTTTCTGTGATATTGAACTTGTACCGTAAACGAAGTTCTTGTAAACAGAGCCGTCCCAAACTTTGGGGTGGCTGTGTCTTTTTGATTTTAATTTCCCTAAGCTATAGGACCATAAGTGGAAGTGCCCTAGTCTCTGTTGCTTTGTTTTTTAGATGTTTCAGGAAACACCATACACTTCTCCAGAGTGGCTGTTGGCAATTTACATCCCGCCCATGAGCATAACAAGGCTCCCAGTTCTCCATGGCCTGTACTGCCTTTCTGGATTTTACACTTTTTTCAGATGGCCCTTTTGACCGGGGGGCAGTGAGACTTAATTTTCGTGCAGATGTCCTTTGCAAGCTTGCTTGGTTGGCCAAAAAGGGCGTATGCGTTTTTTCCTGAATATATTCAGGAAAAAACGCATACGCCCTTTTTGGCCAAGTGCATCATTGTGGACGTTCTGCCTCTTTTCCTATGCTTTACATGCAATTCCAGTCTACCTCCTGAAATCGGTTTCCTGCAATTCTGCCCCGCTTTCAAGTCCTCTTGGCAGCCTTATTTCAATATATTTTTGTACAATAGCTGTCATTTATAACTCTGCAGGTTTGTGAATTACAGTGCCCCTGAGCTCCTTTCTTCAACTCGCTTTCTTGTGAGCTGACCGCAACACCGCAGCCTTGCTTCAGGCCCTAGTGTGGTTCCGGCATGGCACGCTGAGCCTTTGGTTAATTCCTCTTCCTGGTGGGAAATGAGAGTTAAATTTGCCCGTCCAGACACCTCCAGCTAGTCTCTCATTGGTTCTCCCTATTCCTGTTCATTTTCCGCAGAAATTGCAAACTGGGCCAAACAGGAGGTTAAAGGCACTGACTCTGCAAGTGGAGAGAGTGTTAGTAAAGCGTCTGGAATGTTTCACCCGAGTACCAGGGGACGAAAACTGACACATTTGAACACGTTTACCGATCACACGGTGGATCATACACTGGGTTCCACATGCATGTTTTAGCTGAAGGAAGAATCCCTTAAACCTGGAGAGTTGAGACCCATGGAATGGGTACCATGCAATATGACTTCAAAGGGTCTGCATTTGCTCACCGAACCTCACCAATCCTATCACTGCTGCGTTTATGCCGCTGTACACACGTTTGATTCTCTTTCAGAGACATATAAATCCATAGGTTTTAAGATACTTACTTGTCAGGTATATTCTTAGGCGTTTAATATGGGGCGTTGAGTCCACTTCATTGAGCAAGGAATAGCTCATGTTTATTACATATTTGGCTTATGGAACGGTATCTGTGCTAATTTCAATCTCTGGTTTTATGCAGCACCCCAACTCACCTTTCCCCTTAAGCAAGCATAAGTTGGTTTTCTCCATTTGAGAGACTGTTCTGTTTTGTAATTCAGTTCCTGTGTAGCCAAGTTTACATTCTGTGTACTAGTGATATGTTATGATGTTTCTTTTTCTGTGTGACTTATTTCACTTAGAATCATCGTACCTGAATCCACTCATTATGCTGCTACGGGCCTGATGACATAGATTTCATTGCTGAGTGATATTGCATTGTATGTAAGTACCACAACTTCTTTATTCATTTTTCACTTTCTGTGATATTGAATTTGTACTGTAAACGAGGTTCTTGTAAACAGAGCCGTCCCAAACTTTGGGGTAGCTGTGTCTTTTTGATTTTAATTTCCCTAAGCTATAGGACCATAAGTGGAAGTGCCCTAGTCTCTGTTGCTTTGTTTTTTAGACGTTTCAGGAAACACCATACACTTCTCCAGAGTGGCTGTTGGCAATTTATATCCTGCCCATCAGCATAACAAGGCTCCCAGTTCTCCATGGCCTGTCCTGCCTTTCTGGATTTTACACTTTTTTCAGATGGCCCTTTTGACCAGGGGCAGTGAGACTTCATTGTAGTGCAGATTTCCTTTGCAAGCTTGCTTGGTTGGCCAAAAAGAGCGTATGCGTTTTTTCCTGAATATATTCAGGAAAAAACGCATACGTCCTTTTTGGCCAAGTGCATCATTGTGGACGTTCTGCCTCTTTTCCTATGCTTTACATGCAATTCCAGTCTAACTCCTGAAATCGGTTTCCTGCAATTCTGCCCCGCTTTCAAGTCCTCTTGGCAGCCTTACTTCAATATATTTTTGGACGATAGCTATCATTTATAACTCTGCAGGTTTGTGAATTACTGTGCCCCTGAGCTCCTTTCTTCAACTCGCTTTCTTGTGAGCTGGCCGAAACACCGCAGGATTGCTTCAGGCCCTAGTGTGGTTCCGGCATGGCACGCTGAGCCTTTGGTTAATTCCTCTTCCTGGTGGGAACTGAGAGTTAAATTTGCCCGTCCAGACACCTCCAGCTAGTCTCTCATTGGTTCTCCCTATTCCTGTTCATTTTCTGCAGAAATTGCAAACTGGGCCAAACAGGAGGTTAAAGGCACTGACTCTCCAAGTGGGGAGAGTGTTAGTAAAGCGTCTGGAATGTTTCACCCGAGTACCAGGGGACGAAAACTGACACATTTGAACACGTTTCCCGATCACACGGTGGATCATACTCTGGGTTCCACATGCATGTTTTAGCTGAAGGAAGAATCCCTTAAACCTGGAGAGTTGAGACCCATGAAATGGGTACCATGCAATATGACTTCAAAGGGTCTGCATTTGCTCACCGAACCTCACCAATCCTATCACTGCTGCGTTTATGCCACTGTACACACGCTTGATTCTCTTTCAGAGACATATAAATCCGTAGGTTTTAAGATTCTTACTAGTCAGGTATATTCTTAGGCGTTTAATATGGGGCGTTGAGTCCACTTCGTTGAGCAAGGAGTAGCTCTTGTCTATTACATATTTGGCTTATGGAACGGTATCTGTGCTAATTTCAATCTCTGGTTTTATGCAGCACCCCAACTCACCTTTCCCCTTAAGCAAGCATAAGTTGGTTTTCTACATTTGAGACCCTGTTCTGTTTTGTAATTCAGTTCCTGTGTAGCCAAGTTTACATTCCGTGTAGTAGTGATATCTTATGATGTTTCTTTTTCTGTGTGACTTATTTCACTTAGAATCATCGTACCTGAATCCACTCATTATGCTGCTATGGGCCTGATGACATAGATTTCATTGCTGAGTGATATTGCATTGTACGTAAGTACCACAACTTCTTTATCTATTTTTCACTTTCTGTGATATTGAACTTGTACCGTAAACGAAGTTCTTGTAAACAGAGCCGTCCCAAACTTTGGGGTGGCTGTGTCTTTTTGATTTTAATTTCCCTAAGCTATAGGACCATAAGTGGAAGTGCCCTAGTCTCTGTTGCTTTGTTTTTTAGATGTTTCAGGAAACACCATACACTTCTCCAGAGTGGCTGTTGGCAATTTACATCCCGCCCATGAGCATAACAAGGCTCCCAGTTCTCCATGGCCTGTACTGCCTTTCTGGATTTTACACTTTTTTCAGATGGCCCTTTTGACCGGGGGGCAGTGAGACTTCATTGTAGTGCAGATTTCCTTTGCAAGCTTGCTTGGTTGGCCAAAAAGGGCGTATGCGTTTTTTCCTGAATATATTCAGGAAAAAACGCATACGCCCTTTTTGGTCAAGTGCATCATTGTGGACGTTCTGCCTCTTTTCCTATGCTTTACATGCAATTCCAGTCTACCTCCTGAAATCGGTTTCCTGCAATTCTGCCCCGCTTTCAAGTCCTCTTGGCAGCCTTATTTCAATATATTTTTGTACGATAGCTGTCATTTATAACTCTGCAGGTTTGTGAATTACAGTGCCCCTGAGCTCCTTTCTTCAACTCGCTTTCTTGTGAGCTGACCGCAACACCGCAGCCTTGCTTCAGGCCCTAGTGTGGTTCCGGCATGGCACGCTGAGCCTTTGGTTAATTCCTCTTCCTGGTGGGAAATGAGAGTTAAATTTGCCCGTCCAGACACCTCCAGCTAGTCTCTCATTGGTTCTCCCTATTCCTGTTCATTTTCCGCAGAAATTGCAAACTGGGCCAAACAGGAGGTTAAAGGCACTGACTCTGCAAGTGGAGAGAGTGTTAGTAAAGCGTCTGGAATGTTTCACCCGAGTACCAGGGGACGAAAACTGACACATTTGAACACGTTTCCCGATCACACGGTGGATCATACACTGGGTTCCACATGCATGTTTTAGCTGAAGGAAGAATCCCTTAAACCTGGAGAGTTGAGACCCATGGAATGGGTACCATGCAATATGACTTCAAAGGGTCTGCATTTGCTCACCGAACCTCACCAATCCTATCACTGCTGCGTTTATGCCGCTGTACACACGTTTGATTCTCTTTCGGAGACATATAAATCCATACGTTTTAAGATACTTACTTGTCAGGTATATTCTTAGGCGTTTAATATGGGGCGTTGAGTCCACTTCATTGAGCAAGGAGTAGCTCATGTTTATTACATATTTGGCTTATGGAACGGTATCTGTGCTAATTTCAATCTCTGGTTTTATGCAGCACCCCAACTCACCTTTCCCCTTAAGCAAGCATAAGTTGGTTTTCTCCATTTGAGAGACTGTTCTGTTTTGTAATTCAGTTCCTGTGTAGCCAAGTTTACATTCTGTGTACTAGTGATATGTTATGATGTTTCTTTTTCTGTGTGACTTATTTCACTTAGAATCATCGTACCTGAATCCACTCATTATGCTGCTACGGGCCTGATGACATAGATTTCATTGCTGAGTGATATTGCATTGTATGTAAGTACCACAACTTCTTTATTCATTTTTCACTTTCTGTGATATTGAATTTGTACTGTAAACGAGGTTCTTGTAAACAGAGCGCGTCCCAAACTTTGGGGTAGCTGTGTCTTTTTGATTTTAATTTCCCTAAGCTATAGGACCATAAGTGGAAGTGCCCTAGTCTCTGTTGCTTTGTTTTTTAGATGTTTCAGGAAACACCATACACTTCTCCAGAGTGGCTGTTGGCAATTTACATCCCGCCTATGAGCATAACAAGGCTCCCAGTTCTCCATGGCCTGTACTGCCTTTCTGGATTTTACACTTTTTTCAGATGGCCCTTTTGACCGGGGGGCAGTGAGACTTCATTTTAGTGCAGATTTCTTTGCAAGCTTGCTTGGTTGGCCAAAAAGGGCGTATGCGTTTTTTCCTGAATATATTCAGGAAAAAACGCATACGCCCTTTTTGGCCAAGTGCATCATTGTGGAGGTTCTGCCTCTTTTCCTATGCTTTACATGCAATTCCAGTCTACCTCCTGAAATCGGTTTCCTGCAATTCTGCCCCGATTTCAAGTCCTCTTGTCAGCCTTACTTCAATATATTTTTGTACGATAGCTGTCATTTATAACTCTGCAGGTTTGTGAATTACAGTGCCCCTGAGCTCCTTTCTTCAACTCGCTTTCTTGTGAGCTGACCGCAACACCGCTGGATTGCTTCAGGCCCTAGTGTGGTTCCGGCATGGCACGCTGAGCCTTTGGTTAATTCCTCTTCCTGGTGGGAACTGAGAGTTAAATTTGCCCGTCCAGACACTTCCAGCTAGTCTCTCATTGGTTCTCCCTATTCCTGTTCATTTTCTGCAGAAATTGCAAACTGGGCCAAACAGGAGGTTAAAGGCACTGACTCTCCAAGTGGGGAGAGTGTTAGTAAAGCGTCTGGAATGTTTCACCCGAGTACCAGGGGACGAAAACTGACACATTTGAACACGTTTCCCGATGACACGGTGTATCATACTCTGGGTTCCACATGCATGTTTTAGCTGAAGGAAGAATCCCTTAAACCTGGAGAGTTGAGACCCATGGAATGGGTACCATGCAATATGACTTCAAAGGGTCTGCATTTGCTCACCGAACCTCACCAATCCTATCACTGCACCATTTATGCCGCTGTACACATGCTTGATTCTCTTTCGGAGACATATAAATCCATAGGATTTAAGATTCTTACTAGTCAGGTATATTCTTAGGCGTTTAATATGGGGTGTTGAGTCCACTTCGTTGAGCAAGGAGTAGCTCTTGTCTATTACATATTTGGCTTATGGAACGGTATCTGTGCTAATTTCAATCTCTGGTTTTATGCAGCACCCCAACTCACCTTTCCCCTTAAGCAAGCATAAGTTGGTTTTCTACATTTGAGACCCTGTTCTGTTTTGTAATTCAGTTCCTGTGTAGCCAAGTTTACATTCCGTGTAGTAGTGATATCTTATGATGTTTCTTTTTCTGTGTGACTTATTTCACTTAGAATCATTGTACCTGAATCCACTCATTATGCTGCTACGGGCCTGATGACATAGATTTCATTGCTGAGTGATATTGCATTGTATGTAAGTACCAAAACTTCATTATCCATTTTTCACTTTCTGTGATACTGAATTCGTACCATAAACGAGGTTCTTGTAAACAGAGCCGTCCCAAACTTTGGGGTGGCTGTGTCTTTTTGATTTTAAATTCCCTAAGCTATAGGACCATAAGTGGAAGTGCCCTAGGCTCTGTTGCTTTGTTTTTTAGATGTTTCAGGAAACACCATACACTTCTCCAGAGTGGCTGTTGGCAATTTATATCCTGCCCATCAGCATAACAAGGCTCCCAGTTCTCCATGGCCTGTCCTGCCTTTCTGGATTTTACACTTTTTTCAGATGGCCCTTTTGACCAGGGGCAGTGAGACTTCATTGTAGTGCAGATTTCCTTTGCAAGCTTGCTTGGTTGGCCAAAAAGAGCGTATGCGTTTTTTCCTGAATATATTCAGGAAAAAACGCATACGTCCTTTTTGGCCAAGTGCATCATTGTGGACGTTCTGCCTCTTTTCCTATGCTTTACATGCAATTCCAGTCTAACTCCTGAAATCGGTTTCCTGCAATTCTGCCCCGCTTTCAAGTCCTCTTGGCAGCCTTACTTCAATATATTCTTGGACGATAGCTATCATTTATAACTCTGCAGGTTTGTGAATTACTGTGCCCCTGAGCTCCTTTCTTCAACTCGCTTTCTTGTGAGCTGGCCGCAACACCGCAGCATTGCTTCAGGCCCTAGTGTGTTTCCGGCACGGCACGCTGAGCCTTTGGTTAATTCCTCTTCCTGGTGGGAAATGAGAGTTAAATTTGCCCGTCCAGACACCTCCCGCTAGTCTCTCATTGGTTCTCCCTATTCCTGTTCATTTTCCGCAGAAATTGCAAACTTGGCCAAACAGGAGGTTAAAGGCACTGACTCTCCAAGTGGGGAGAGTGTTAGTAAAGCGTCTGGAATGTTGCACCCGAGTACCAGGGGACGAAAACTGACACATTTGAACACGTTTCCCGATGACACGGTGTATCATACTCTGGGTTCCACATGCATGTTTTAGCTGAAGGAAGAATCCCTTAAACCTGGAGAGTTGAGACCCATGGAATGGGTACCATGCAATATGACTTCAAAGGGTCTGCATTTGCTCACCGAACCTCACCAATCCTATCACTGCACCATTTATGCCGCTGTACACATGCTTGATTCTCTTTCGGAGACATATAAATCCATAGGATTTAAGATTCTTACTAGTCAGGTATATTCTTAGGCGTTTAATATGGGGCGTTGAGTCCACTTCGTTGAGCAGGGAGTAGCTCTTGTCTATTACATATTTGGCTTATGGAACGGTATCTGTGCTAATTTCAATCTCTGGTTTTATGTAGCACCCCAACTCACCTTTCCCCTTAAGCAAGCATAAGTTGGTTTTCTACATTTGAGACCCTGTTCTGTTTTGTAATTCAGTTCCTGTGTAGCCAAGTTTACATTCCGTGTAGTAGTGATATCTTATGATGTTTCTTTTTCTGTGTGACTTATTTCACTTAGAATCATCGTACCTGAATCCACTCATTATGCTGCTATGGGCCTGATGACATAGATTTCATTGCTGAGTGATATTGCATTGTACGTAAGTACCACAACTTCCTTATCCATTTTTCACTTTGTGTGATATTGAACTTTTACCGTAAACGAAGTTCTTGTAAACAGAGCCGTCCCAAAATTTGGGGTGGCTGTGTCTTTTTGATTTAAATTTCCCTAAGCTATAGGACCATAAGTGGAAGTGCCCTAGTCTCTGTTGCTTTGTTTTTTAGATGTTTCAGGAAACACCATACACTTCTCCAGAGTGGCTGTTGGCAATTTACATCCCGCCCATGAGCATAAGAAGGCTCTCAGTTCTCCATGGCCTGTACTGCCTTTCTGGATTTTACACTTTTTTCAGATGGCCCTTTTGACCGGGGGGCAATGAGACTTCATTGTAGTGCAGATTTCCTTTGCAAGCTTGCTTGGTTGGCCAAAAAGGGCGTATGCGTTTTTTCCTGAATATATTCAGGAAAAAACGCATACGCCCTTTTTGGCCAAGTGCATCATTGTGGACGTTCTGCCTCTTTTCCTATGCTTTACATGCAATTCCAGTCTACCTCCTGAAATCGGTTTCCTGCAATTCTGCCCCGCTTTCAAGTCCTCTTGGCAGCCTTATTTCAATATATTTTTGTACGATAGCTGTCATTTATAACTCTGCAGGTTTGTGAATTACAGTGCCCCTGAGCTCCTTTCTTCAACTCGCTTTCTTGTGAGCTGACCGCAACACCGCAGCCTTGCTTCAGGCCCTAGTGTGGTTCCGGCATGGCACACTGAGCCTTTGGTTAATTCCTCTTCCTGGTGGGAAATGAGAGTTAAATTTGCCCGTCCAGACACCTCCAGCTAGTCTCTCATTGGTTCTCCCTATTCCTGTTCATTTTCCGCAGAAATTGCAAACTGGGCCAAACAGGAGGTTAAAGGCACTGACTCTGCAAGTGGAGAGAGTGTTAGTAAAGCGTCTGGAATGTTTCACCCGAGTACCAGGGGACGAAAACTGACACATTTGAACACGTTTCCCGATCACACGGTGGATCATACACTGGGTTCCACATGCATGTTTTAGCTGAAGGAAGAATCCCTTAAACCTGGAGAGTTGAGACCCATGGAATGGGTACCATGCAATATGACTTCAAAGGGTCTGCATTTGCTCACCGAACCTCACCAATCCTATCACTGCTGCGTTTATGCCGCTGTACACACGTTTGATTCTCTTTCGGAGACATATAAATCCATACGTTTTAAGATACTTACTTGTCAGGTATATTCTTAGGCGTTTAATATGGGGCGTTGAGTCCACTTCATTGAGCAAGGAGTAGCTCATGTTTATTACATATTTGGCTTATGGAACGGTATCTGTGCTAATTTCAATCTCTGGTTTTATGCAGCACCCCAACTCACCTTTCCCCTTAAGCAAGCATAAGTTGGTTTTCTCCATTTGAGAGACTGTTCTGTTTTGTAATTCAGTTCCTGTGTAGCCAAGTTTACATTCTGTGTACTAGTGATATGTTATGATGTTTCTTTTTCTGTGTGACTTATTTCACTTAGAATCATCGTACCTGAATCCACTCATTATGCTGCTACGGGCCTGATGACATAGATTTCATTGCTGAGTGATATTGCATTGTATGTAAGTACCACAACTTCTTTATTCATTTTTCACTTTCTGTGATATTGAATTTGTACCGTAAACGAGGTTCTTGTAAACAGAGCCGTCCCAAACTTTGGGGTAGCTGTGTCTTTTTTATTTTAATTTCCCTAAGCTATAGGACCATAAGTGGAAGTGCCCTAGTCTCTGTTGCTTTGTTTTTTAGATGTTTCAGGAAACACCATACACTTCTCCAGAGTGGCTGTTGGCAATTTACATCCCGCCCATGAGCATAACAAGGCTCCCAGTTCTCCATGGCCTGTACTGCCTTTCTGGATTTTACACTTTTTTCAGATGGCCCTTTTGACCGGGGGGCAGTGAGACTTCATTGTAGTGCAGATTTCCTTTGCAAGCTTGCTTGGTTGGCCAAAAAGGGCGTATGCGTTTTTTCCTGAATATATTCAGGAAAAAACGCATACGCCCTTTTTGGCCAAGTGCATCATTGTGGACGTTCTGCCTCTTTTCCTATGCTTTACATGCAATTCCAGTCTACCTCCTGAAATCGGTTTCCTGCAATTCTGCCCCGATTTCAAGTCCTCTTGTCAGCCTTACTTCAATATATTTTTGTACGATAGCTGTCATTTATAACTCTGCAGGTTTGTGAATTACAGTGCCCCTGAGCTCCTTTCTTCAACTCGCTTTCTTGTGAGCTGACCGCAACACCGCTGGATTGCTTCAGGCCCTAGTGTGGTTCCGGCATGGCATGCTGAGCCTTTGGTTAATTCCTCTTCCTGGTGGGAACTGAGAGTTAAATTTGCCCGTCCAGACACCTCCAGCTAGTCTCTCATTGGTTCTCCCTATTCCTGTTCATTTTCTGCAGAAATTGCAAACTGGGCCAAACAGGAGGTTAAAGGCACTGACTCTCCAAGTGGGGAGAGTGTTAGTAAAGCGTCTGGAATGTTTCACCCGAGTACCAGGGGACGAAAACTGACACATTTGAACACGTTTCCCGATCACACGGTGGATCATACTCTGGGTTCCACATGCATGTTTTAGCTGAAGGAAGAATCCCTTAAACCTGGAGAGTTGAGACCCATGAAATGGGTACCATGCAATATGACTTCAAAGGGTCTGCATTTGCTCACCGAACCTCACCAATCCTATCACTGCTGCGTTTATGCCACTGTACACACGCTTGATTCTCTTTCAGAGACATATAAATCCGTAGGTTTTAAGATTCTTACTAGTCAGGTATATTCTTAGGCGTTTAATATGGGGCGTTGAGTCCACTTCGTTGAGCAAGGAGTAGCTCTTGTCTATTACATATTTGGCTTATGGAACGGTATCTGTGCTAATTTCAATCTCTGGTTTTATGCAGCACCCCAACTCACCTTTCCCCTTAAGCAAGCATAAGTTGGTTTTCTACATTTGAGACCGTGTTCTGTTTTGTAATTCAGTTCCTGTGTAGCCAAGTTTACATTCCGTGTAGTAGTGATATCTTATGATGTTTCTTTTTCTGTGTGACTTATTTCACTTAGAATCATCGTACCTGAATCCACTCATTATGCTGCTATGGGCCTGATGACATAGATTTCATTGCTGAGTGATATTGCATTGTACGTAAGTACCACAACTTCTTTATCTATTTTTCACTTTCTGTGATATTGAACTTGTACCGTAAACGAAGTTCTTGTAAACAGAGCCGTCCCAAACTTTGGGGTGGCTGTGTCTTTTTGATTTTAATTTCCCTAAGCTATAGGACCATAAGTGGAAGTGCCCTAGTCTCTGTTGCTTTGTTTTTTAGATGTTTCAGGAAACACCATACACTTCTCCAGAGTGGCTGTTGGCAATTTACATCCCGCCCATGAGCATAACAAGGCTCCCAGTTCTCCATGGCCTGTACTGCCTTTCTGGATTTTACACTTTTTTCAGATGGCCCTTTTGACCGGGGGGCAGTGAGACTTCATTGTAGTGCAGATTTCCTTTGCAAGCTTGCTTGGTTGGCCAAAAAGGGCGTATGCGTTTTTTCCTGAATATATTCAGGAAAAAACGCATACGCCCTTTTTGGTCAAGTGCATCATTGTGGACGTTCTGCCTCTTTTCCTATGCTTTACATGCAATTCCAGTCTACCTCCTGAAATCGGTTTCCTGCAATTCTGCCCCGCTTTCAAGTCCTCTTGGCAGCCTTATTTCAATATATTTTTGTACGATAGCTGTCATTTATAACTCTGCAGGTTTGTGAATTACAGTGCCCCTGAGCTCCTTTCTTCAACTCGCTTTCTTGTGAGCTGACCGCAACACCGCAGCCTTGCTTCAGGCCCTAGTGTGGTTCCGGCATGGCACGCTGAGCCTTTGGTTAATTCCTCTTCCTGGTGGGAAATGAGAGTTAAATTTGCCCGTCCAGACACCTCCAGCTAGTCTCTCATTGGTTCTCCCTATTCCTGTTCATTTTCCGCAGAAATTGCAAACTGGGCCAAACAGGAGGTTAAAGGCACTGACTCTGCAAGTGGAGAGAGTGTTAGTAAAGCGTCTGGAATGTTTCACCCGAGTACCAGGGGACGAAAACTGACACATTTGAACACGTTTCCCGATCACACGGTGGATCATACACTGGGTTCCACATGCATGTTTTAGCTGAAGGAAGAATCCCTTAAACCTGGAGAGTTGAGACCCATGGAATGGGTACCATGCAATATGACTTCAAAGGGTCTGCATTTGCTCACCGAACCTCACCAATCCTATCACTGCTGCGTTTATGCCGCTGTACACACGTTTGATTCTCTTTCGGAGACATATAAATCCATACGTTTTAAGATACTTACTTGTCAGGTATATTCTTAGGCGTTTAATATGGGGCGTTGAGTCCACTTCATTGAGCAAGGAGTAGCTCATGTTTATTACATATTTGGCTTATGGAACGGTATCTGTGCTAATTTCAATCTCTGGTTTTATGCAGCACCCCAACTCACCTTTCCCCTTAAGCAAGCATAAGTTGGTTTTCTCCATTTGAGAGACTGTTCTGTTTTGTAATTCAGTTCCTGTGTAGCCAAGTTTACATTCTGTGTACTAGTGATATGTTATGATGTTTCTTTTTCTGTGTGACTTATTTCACTTAGAATCATCGTACCTGAATCCACTCATTATGCTGCTATGGGCCTGATGACATAGATTTCATTGCTGAGTGATATTGCATTGTATGTAAGTACCACAACTTCTTTATTCATTTTTCACTTTCTGTGATATTGAATTTGTACTGTAAACGAGGTTCTTGTAAACAGAGCGCGTCCCAAACTTTGGGGTAGCTGTGTCTTTTTTATTTTAATTTCCCTAAGCTATAGGACCATAAGTGGAAGTGCCCTAGTCTCTGTTGCTTTGTTTTTTAGATGTTTCAGGAAACACCATACACTTCTCCAGAGTGGCTGTTGGCAATTTACATCCCGCCTATGAGCATAACAAGGCTCCCAGTTCTCCATGGCCTGTACTGCCTTTCTGGATTTTACACTTTTTTCAGATGGCCCTTTTGACCGGGGGGCAGTGAGACTTCATTTTAGTGCAGATTTCTTTGCAAGCTTGCTTGGTTGGCCAAAAAGGGCGTATGCGTTTTTTCCTGAATATATTCAGGAAAAAACGCATACGCCCTTTTTGGCCAAGTGCATCATTGTGGAGGTTCTGCCTCTTTTCCTATGCTTTACATGCAATTCCAGTCTACCTCCTGAAATCGGTTTCCTGCAATTCTGCCCCGATTTCAAGTCCTCTTGTCAGCCTTACTTCAATATATTTTTGTACGATAGCTGTCATTTATAACTCTGCAGGTTTGTGAATTACAGTGCCCCTGAGCTCCTTTCTTCAACTCGCTTTCTTGTGAGCTGACCGCAACACCGTGGGATTGCTTCAGGCCCTAGTGTGGTTCCGGCATGGCACGCTGAGCCTTTGGTTAATTCCTCTTCCTGGTGGGAACTGAGAGTTAAATTTGCCCGTCCAGACACTTCCAGCTAGTCTCTCATTGGTTCTCCCTATTCCTGTTCATTTTCTGCAGAAATTGCAAACTGGGCCAAACAGGAGGTTAAAGGCACTGACTCTCCAAGTGGGGAGAGTGTTAGTAAAGCGTCTGGAATGTTTCACCCGAGTACCAGGGGTCGAAAACTGACACATTTGAACACGTTTCCCGATGACACGGTGTATCATACTCTGGGTTCCACATGCATGTTTTAGCTGAAGGAAGAATCCCTTAAACCTGGAGAGTTGAGACCCATGGAATGGGTACCATGCAATATGACTTCAAAGGGTCTGCATTTGCTCACCGAACCTCACCAATCCTATCACTGCACCATTTATGCCGCTGTACACATGCTTGATTCTCTTTCGGAGACATATAAATCCATAGGATTTAAGATTCTTACTAGTCAGGTATATTCTTAGGCGTTTAATATGGGGTGTTGAGTCCACTTCGTTGAGCAAGGAGTAGCTCTTGTCTATTACATATTTGGCTTATGGAACGGTATCTGTGCTAATTTCAATCTCTGGTTTTATGCAGCACCCCAACTCACCTTTCCCCTTAAGCAAGCATAAGTTGGTTTTCTACATTTGAGACCCTGTTCTGTTTTGTAATTCAGTTCCTGTGTAGCCAAGTTTACATTCCGTGTAGTAGTGATATCTTATGATGTTTCTTTTTCTGTGTGACTTATTTCACTTAGAATCATTGTACCTGAATCCACTCATTATGCTGCTACGGGCCTGATGACATAGATTTCATTGCTGAGTGATATTGCATTGTATGTAAGTACCAAAACTTCATTATCCATTTTTCACTTTCTGTGATACTGAATTCGTACCGTAAACGAGGTTCTTGTAAACAGAGCCGTCCCAAACTTTGGGGTGGCTGTGTCTTTTTGATTTTAAATTCCCTAAGCTATAGGACCATAAGTGGAAGTGCCCTAGGCTCTGTTGCTTTGTTTTTTAGATGTTTCAGGAAACACCATACACTTCTCCAGAGTGGCTGTTGGCAATTTATATCCTGCCCATCAGCATAACAAGGCTCCCAGTTCTCCATGGCCTGTCCTGCCTTTCTGGATTTTACACTTTTTTCAGATGGCCCCTTTGACCAGGGGCAGTGAGACTTCATTGTAGTGCAGATTTCCTTTGCAAGCTTGCTTGGTTGGCCAAAAAGAGCGTATGCGTTTTTTCCTGAATATATTCAGGAAAAAACGCATACGTCCTTTTTGGCCAAGTGCATCATTGTGGACGTTCTGCCTCTTTTCCTATGCTTTACATGCAATTCCAGTCTAACTCCTGAAATCGGTTTCCTGCAATTCTGCCCCGCTTTCAAGTCCTCTTGGCAGCCTTACTTCAATATATTCTTGGACGATAGCTATCATTTATAACTCTGCAGGTTTGTGAATTACTGTGCCCCTGAGCTCCTTTCTTCAACTCGCTTTCTTGTGAGCTGGCCGCAACACCGCAGGATTGCTTCAGGCCCTAGTGTGGTTCCGGCACGGCACGCTGAGCCTTTGGTTAATTCCTCTTCCTGGTGGGAAATGAGAGTTAAATTTGCCCGTCCAGACACCTCCCGCTAGTCTCTCATTGGTTCTCCCTATTCCTGTTCATTTTCCGCAGAAATTGCAAACTTGGCCAAACAGGAGGTTAAAGGCACTGACTCTCCAAGTGGGGAGAGTGTTAGTAAAGCGTCTGGAATGTTGCACCCGAGTACCAGGGGACGAAAACTGACACATTTGAACACGTTTCCCGATGACACGGTGTATCATACTCTGGGTTCCACATGCATGTTTTAGCTGAAGGAAGAATCCCTTAAACCTGGAGAGTTGAGACCCATGGAATGGGTACCATGCAATATGACTTCAAAGGGTCTGCATTTGCTCACCGAACCTCACCAATCCTATCACTGCACCATTTATGCCGCTGTACACATGCTTGATTCTCTTTCGGAGACATATAAATCCATAGGATTTAAGATTCTTACTAGTCAGGTATATTCTTAGGCGTTTAATATGGGGCGTTGAGTCCACTTCGTTGAGCAGGGAGTAGCTCTTGTCTATTACATATTTGGCTTATGGAACGGTATCTGTGCTAATTTCAATCTCTGGTTTTATGTAGCACCCCAACTCACCTTTCCCCTTAAGCAAGCATAAGTTGGTTTTCTACATTTGAGACCCTGTTCTGTTTTGTAATTCAGTTCCTGTGTAGCCAAGTTTACATTCCGTGTAGTAGTGATATCTTATGATGTTTCTTTTTCTGTGTGACTTATTTCACTTAGAATCATCGTACCTGAATCCACTCATTATGCTGCTATGGGCCTGATGACATAGATTTCATTGCTGAGTGATATTGCATTGTACGTAAGTACCACAACTTCCTTATCCATTTTTCACTTTGTGTGATATTGAACTTGTACCGTAAACGAAGTTCTTGTAAACAGAGCCGTCCCAAAATTTGGGGTGGCTGTGTCTTTTTGATTTAAATTTCCCTAAGCTATAGGACCATAAGTGGAAGTGCCCTAGTCTCTGTTGCTTTGTTTTTTAGATGTTTCAGGAAACACCATACACTTCTCCAGAGTGGCTGTTGGCAATTTACATCCCGCCCATGAGCATAAGAAGGCTCTCAGTTCTCCATGGCCTGTACTGCCTTTCTGGATTTTACACTTTTTTCAGATGGCCCTTTTGACCGGGGGGCAATGAGACTTCATTGTAGTGCAGATTTCCTTTGCAAGCTTGCTTGGTTGGCCAAAAAGGGCGTATGCGTTTTTTCCTGAATATATTCAGGAAAAAACGCATACGCCCTTTTTGGCCAAGTGCATCATTGTGGACGTTCTGCCTCTTTTCCTATGCTTTACATGCAATTCCAGTCTACCTCCTGAAATCGGTTTCCTGCAATTCTGCCCCGCTTTCAAGTCCTCTTGGCAGCCTTATTTCAATATATTTTTGTACGATAGCTGTCATTTATAACTCTGCAGGTTTGTGAATTACAGTGCCCCTGAGCTCCTTTCTTCAACTCGCTTTCTTGTGAGCTGACCGCAACACCGCAGCCTTGCTTCAGGCCCTAGTGTGGTTCCGGCATGGCACACTGAGCCTTTGGTTAATTCCTCTTCCTGGTGGGAAATGAGAGTTAAATTTGCCCGTCCAGACACCTCCAGCTAGTCTCTCATTGGTTCTCCCTATTCCTGTTCATTTTCCGCAGAAATTGCAAACTGGGCCAAACAGGAGGTTAAAGGCACTGACTCTGCAAGTGGAGAGAGTGTTAGTAAAGCGTCTGGAATGTTTCACCCGAGTACCAGGGGACGAAAACTGACACATTTGAACACGTCTCCCGATCACACGGTGGATCATACACTGGGTTCCACATGCATGTTTTAGCTGAAGGAAGAATCCCTTAAACCTGGAGAGTTGAGACCCATGGAATGGGTACCATGCAATATGACTTCAAAGGGTCTGCATTTGCTCACCGAACCTCACCAATCCTATCACTGCTGCGTTTATGCCGCTGTACACACGTTTGATTCTCTTTCGGAGACATATAAATCCATACGTTTTAAGATACTTACTTGTCAGGTATATTCTTAGGCGTTTAATATGGGGCGTTGAGTCCACTTCATTGAGCAAGGAGTAGCTCATGTTTATTACATATTTGGCTTATGGAACGGTATCTGTGCTAATTTCAATCTCTGGTTTTATGCAGCACCCCAACTCACCTTTCCCCTTAAGCAAGCATAAGTTGGTTTTCTCCATTTGAGAGACTGTTCTGTTTTGTAATTCAGTTCCTGTGTAGCCAAGTTTACATTCTGTGTACTAGTGATATGTTATGATGTTTCTTTTTCTGTGTGACTTATTTCACTTAGAATCATCGTACCTGAATCCACTCATTATGCTGCTACGGGCCTGATGACATAGATTTCATTGCTGAGTGATATTGCATTGTATGTAAGTACCACAACTTCTTTATTCATTTTTCACTTTCTGTGATATTGAATTTGTACTGTAAACGAGGTTCTTGTAAACAGAGCCGTCCCAAACTTTGGGGTAGCTGTGTCTTTTTGATTTTAATTTCCCTAAGCTATAGGACCATAAGTGGAAGTGCCCTAGTCTCTGTTGCTTTGTTTTTTAGATGTTTCAGGAAACACCATACACTTCTCCAGAGTGGCTGTTGGCAATTTACATCCCGCCCATGAGCATAAAAAGGCTCCCAGTTCTCCATGGCCTGTACTGCCTTTCTGGATTTTACACTTTTTTCAGATGGCCCTTTTGACCGGGGGGCAGTGAGACTTCATTGTAGTGCAGATTTCCTTTGCAAGCTTGCTTGGTTGGCCAAAAAGGGCGTATGCGTTTTTTCCTGAATATATTCAGGAAAAAACGCATACGCCCTTTTTGGCCAAGTGCATCATTGTGGACGTTCTGCCTCTTTTCCTATGCTTTACATGCAATTCCAGTCTACCTCCTGAAATCGGTTTCCTGCAATTCTGCCCCGATTTCAAGTCCTCTTGTCAGCCTTACTTCAATATATTTTTGTACGATAGCTGTCATTTATAACTCTGCAGGTTTGTGAATTACAGTGCCCCTGAGCTCCTTTCTTCAACTCGCTTTCTTGTGAGCTGACCGCAACACCGCTGGATTGCTTCAGGCCCTAGTGTGGTTCCGGCATGGCACGCTGAGCCTTTGGTTAATTCCTCTTCCTGGTGGGAACTGAGAGTTAAATTTGCCCGTCCAGACACCTCCAGCTAGTCTCTCATTGGTTCTCCCTATTCCTGTTCATTTTCTGCAGAAATTGCAAACTGGGCCAAACAGGAGGTTAAAGGCACTGACTCTCCAAGTGGGGAGAGTGTTAGTAAAGCGTCTGGAATGTTTCACCCGAGTACCAGGGGACGAAAACTGACACATTTGAACACGTTTCCCGATCACACGGTGGATCATACACTGGGTTCCACATGCATGTTTTAGCTGAAGGAAGAATCCCTTAAACCTGGAGAGTTGAGACCTATGGAATGGGTACCATGCAATATGACTTCAAAGGGTCTGCATTTGCTCACCGAACCTCACCAATCCTATCACTGCTGTGTTTATGCCGCTGTACACACGTTTGATTCTCTTTCGGAGACATATAAATCCATAGGTTTTAAGATTCTTACTTGTCAGGTATATTCTTAGGCGTTTAATATGGGGCTTTGAGTCCACTTCGTTGAGCAAGGAGTAGCTCATGTCTATTACATATTTGGCTTATGGAACGGTATCTGTGCTAATTTCAATCTCTGGTTTTATGCAGCACCCCAACTCACCTTTCACCTTAAGCAAGCATAAGTTGGTTTTCTCCATTTGAGACACTGTTCTGTTTTGTAATTCAGTTCCTGTGTAGACAAGTTTACATTCCGTGTAGTAGTGATATCTTATGATGTTTGTTTTTCTGTGTGACTTATTTCACTTAGAATCATCGTACCTGAAACCACTCATTATGCTGCTACGGGCCTGATGACATAGATTTCATTGCTGAGTGATATTGCATTGTATGTAAGTAGCAAAACTTCATTATCCATTTTTCACTTTCTGTGATACTGAATTTGTACCGTAAACGAGGTTCTTGTAAACAGAGCCGTCCCAAACTTTGGGGTGGCTGTGTCTTTTTGATTTTAATTTCCCTAAGCTATAGGACCATAAGTGGAAATGCCCTAGGCCCTGTTGCTTTGTTTTTTAGATGTTTCAGGAAACACCATACACTTCTCCAGAGTGGCTGTTGGCAATTTATATCCTGCCCATCAGCATAACAAGGCTCCCAGTTCTCCATGGCCTGTCCTGTCTTTCTGGATTTTACACTTTTTTCAGATGGCCCTTTTGACCGGGGGCAGTGAGACTTCATTGTAGTGCAGATTTCCTTTGCAAGCTTGCTTGGTTGGCCAAAAAGTGCGTATGCGTTTTTTCCTGCATATATTCAGGAAAAAACGCATACGCCCTTTTTGCCCAAGTGCATCATTGTGGACGTTCTGCCTCTTTTCCTATGCTTTACATGCAATTCCAGTCTACCTCCTGAAATCAGTTTCCTGCAATTCTGCCCCGCTTTCAAGTCCTCTTGGCAGCCTTACTTCAATATATTTTTGGATGATAGCTGTCATTTATAACTCTGCAGGTCTGTGAATGACAGTGCCCCTGAACTCCTTTCTTCAACTCGCTTTCTTGTGAGCTGGCCGCAACACCGCAGGATTGCTTCAGGCCCTAGTGTGGTTCTGGCATGGCACGCTGAACCTTTGGTTAATTCCTCTTCCTGGTGGGAAATGAGAGTTAAATTTGCCCGTCCAGACACCTCCAGCTAGTCTCTCATTGGTTCTCCCTATTCCTGTTCATTTTCCGCAGAAATTGCAAACTGGGCCAAACAGGAGGTTAAAGGCACTGACTCTCCAAGTGGGGAGAGAGTTAGTAAAGCGTCTGGAATGTTGCACCCGAATACCAGGGGATGAAAACTGACACATTTGAACACGTTTCCCGATCACACGGTGGATCATACTCTGGGTTCCACATGCATGTTTTAGCTGAAGGAAGAATCCCTTAAACCTGGAGAGTTGAGACCCATGAAATGGGTACCATGCAATATGACTTCAAAGGGTCTGCATTTGCTCACCGAACCTCACCAATCCTATCACTGCTGCGTTTATGCCACTGTACACACGCTTGATTCTCTTTCAGAGACATATAAATCCGTAGGTTTTAAGATTCTTACTAGTCAGGTATATTCTTAGGCGTTTAATATGGGGCGTTGAGTCCACTTCGTTGAGCAAGGAGTAGCTCTTGTCTATTACATATTTGGCTTATGGAACGGTATCTGTGCTAATTTCAATCTCTGGTTTTATGCAGCACCCCAACTCACCTTTCCCCTTAAGCAAGCATAAGTTGGTTTTCTACATTTGAGACCCTGTTCTGTTTTGTAATTCAGTTCCTGTGTAGCCAAGTTTACATTCCGTGTAGTAGTGATATCTTATGATGTTTCTTTTTCTGTGTGACTTATTTCACTTAGAATCATCGTACCTGAATCCACTCATTATGCTGCTATGGGCCTGATGACATAGATTTCATTGCTGAGTGATATTGCATTGTACGTAAGTACCACAACTTCTTTATCTATTTTTCACTTTCTGTGATATTGAACTTGTACCGTAAACGAAGTTCTTGTAAACAGAGCCGTCCCAAACTTTGGGGTGGCTGTGTCTTTTTGATTTTAATTTCCCTAAGCTATAGGACCATAAGTGGAAGTGCCCTAGGCTCTGTTGCTTTGTTTTTTAGATGTTTCAGGAAACACCATACACTTCTCCAGAGTGGCTGTTGGCAATTTACATCCCGCCCATGAGCATAAGAAGGCTCTCAGTTCTCCATGGCCTGTACTGCCTTTCTGGATTTTACACTTTTTTCAGATGGCCCTTTTGACCGGGGGGCAATGAGACTTCATTGTAGTGCAGATTTCCTTTGCAAGCTTGCTTGGTTGGCCAAAAAGGGCGTATGCGTTTTTTCCTGAATATATTCAGGAAAAAACGCATACGCCCTTTTTGGCCAAGTGCATCATTGTGGACGTTCTGCCTCTTTTCCTATGCTTTACATGCAATTCCAGTCTACCTCCTGAAATCGGTTTCCTGCAATTCTGCCCCGCTTTCAAGTCCTCTTGGCAGCCTTATTTCAATATATTTTTGTACGATAGCTGTCATGTATAACTCTGCAGGTTTGTGAATTACAGTGCCCCTGAGCTCCTTTCTTCAACTCGCTTTCTTGTGAGCTGACCGCAACACCGCAGCCTTGCTTCAGGCCCTAGTGTGGTTCCGGCATGGCACACTGAGCCTTTGGTTAATTCCTCTTCCTGGTGGGAAATGAGAGTTAAATTTGCCCGTCCAGACACCTCCAGCTAGTCTCTCATTGGTTCTCCCTATTCCTGTTCATTTTCCGCAGAAATTGCAAACTGGGCCAAACAGGAGGTTAAAGGCACTGACTCTGCAAGTGGAGAGAGTGTTAGTAAAGCATCTGGAATGTTTCACCCGAGTACCAGGGGACGAAAACTGACACATTTGAACACGTTTCCCGATCACACGGTGGATCATACACTGGGTTCCACATGCATGTTTTAGCTGAAGGAAGAATCCCTTAAACCTGGAGAGTTGAGACCCATGAAATGGGTACCATGCAATATGACTTCAAAGGGTCTGCATTTGCTCACCGAACCTCACCAATCCTATCACTGCTGCGTTTATGCCGCTGTACACACGTTTGATTCTCTTTCGGAGACATATAAATCCATACGTTTTAAGATACTTACTTGTCAGGTATATTCTTAGGCGTTTAATATGGGGCGTTGAGTCCACTTCATTGAGCAAGGAGTAGCTCATGTTTATTACATATTTGGCTTATGGAACGGTATCTGTGCTAATTTCAATCTCTGGTTTTATGCAGCACCCCAACTCACCTTTCCCCTTAAGCAAGCATAAGTTGGTTTTCTCCATTTGAGAGACTGTTCTGTTTTGTAATTCAGTTCCTGTGTAGCCAAGTTTACATTCTGTGTACTAGTGATATGTTATGATGTTTCTTTTTCTGTGTGACTTATTTCACTTAGAATCATCGTACCTGAATCCACTCATTATGCTGCTACGGGCCTGATGACATAGATTTCATTGCTGAGTGATATTGCATTGTATGTAAGTACCACAACTTCTTTATTCATTTTTCACTTTCTGTGATATTGAATTTGTACTGTAAACGAGGTTCTTGTAAACAGAGCCGTCCCAAACTTTGGGGTAGCTGTGTCTTTTTGATTTTAATTTCCCTAAGCTATAGGACCATAAGTGGAAGTGCCCTAGTCTCTGTTGCTTTGTTTTTTAGACGTTTCAGGAAACACCATACACTTCTCCAGAGTGGCTCTTGTCAATTTACATCCCGCCCATGAGCATAACAAGGCTCCCAGTTCTCCATGGCCTGTACTGCCTTTCTGGATTTTACACTTTTTTCAGATGGCCCTTTTGACCGGGGGGCAGTGAGACTTCATTGTAGTGCAGATTTCCTTTGCAAGCTTGCTTGGTTGGCCAAAAAGGGCGTATGCGTTTTTTCCTGAATATATTCAGGAAAAAACGCATACGCCCTTTTTGGACAAGTGCATCATTGTGGACATTCTGCCTCTTTTCCTATGCTTTACATGCAATTCCAGTCTACCTCCTGAAATCGGTTTCCTGCAATTCTGCCCCGATTTCAAGTCCTCTTGTCAGCCTTACTTCAATATATTTTTGTACGATAGCTGTCATTTATAACTCTGCAGGTTTCTGAATTACAGTGCCCCTGAGCTCCTTTCTTCAACTCGCTTTCTTGTGAGCTGACCGCAACACCGCAGCCTTGCTTCAGGCCCTAGTGTGGTTCCGGCATGGCACGCTGAGCCTTTGGTTAATTCCTCTTCCTGGTGGGAACTGAGAGTTAAATTTGCCCGTCCAGACACCTCCAGCTAGTCTCTCATTGGTTCTCCCTATTCCTGTTCATTTTCTGCAGAAATTGCAAACTGGGCCAAACAGGAGGTTAAAGGCACTGACTCTCCAATTGGGGAGAGTGTTAGTAAAGCGTCTGGAATGTTTCACCCGAGTACCAGGGGACGAAAACTGACACATTTGAACACGTTTCCCGATCACACGGTGGATCATACACTGGGTTCCACATGCATGTTTTAGCTGAAGGAAGAATCCCTTAAACCTGGAGAGTTGAGACCTATGGAATGGGTACCATGCAATATGACTTCAAAGGGTCTTCATTTGCTCACCGAACCTCACCAATCCTATCACTGCTGTGTTTATGCCGCTGTACACACGTTTGATTCTCTTTCGGAGACATATAAATCCATAGGTTTTAAGATTCTTACTTGTCAGGTATATTCTTAGGCGTTTAATATAGGGCGTTGAGTCCACTTCGTTGAGCAAGGAGTAGCTCATGTCTATTACATATTTGGCTTATGGAACGGTATCTGTGCTAATTTCAATCTCTGGTTTTATGCAGCACCCCAACTCACCTTTCCCCTTAAGCAAGCATAAGTTGGTTTTCTCCATTTGAGACACTGTTCTGTTTTGTAATTCAGTTCCTGTGTAGACAAGTTTACATTCCGTGTAGTAGTGATATCTTATGATGTTTGTTTTTCTGTGTGACTTATTTCACTTAGAATCATCGTACCTGAAACCACTCATTATGCTGCTACGGGCCTGATGACATAGATTTCATTGCTGAGTGATATTGCATTGTATGTAAGTAGCAAAACTTCATTATCCATTTTTCACTTTCTGTGATACTGAATTTGTACTGTAAACGAGGTTCTTGTAAACAGAGCCGTCCCAAACTTTGGGGTGGCTGTGTCTTTTTGATTTTAATTTCCCTAAGCTATAGGACCATAAGTGGAAATGCCCTAGGCTCTGTTGCTTTGTTTTTTAGATGTTTCAGGAAACACCATACACTTCTCCAGAGTGGCTGTTGGCAATTTATATCCTGCCCATCAGCATAACAAGGCTCCCAGTTCTCCATGGCCTGTCCTGTCTTTCTGGATTTTACACTTTTTTCAGATGGCCCTTTTGACCGGGGGCAGTGAGACTTCATTGTAGTGCAGATTTCCTTTGCAAGCTTGCTTGGTTGGCCAAAAAGTGCGTATGCGTTTTTTCCTGCATATATTCAGGAAAAAACGCATACGCCCTTTTTGCCCAAGTGCATCATTGTGGACGTTCTGCCTCTTTTCCTATGCTTTACATGCAATTCCAGTCTACCTCCTGAAATCAGTTTCCTGCAATTCTGCCCCGCTTTCAAGTCCTCTTGGCAGCCTTACTTCAATATATTTTTGGATGATAGCTGTCATTTATAACTCTGCAGGTCTGTGAATGACAGTGCCCCTGAACTCCTTTCTTCAACTCGCTTTCTTGTGAGCTGGCCGCAACACCGCAGGATTGCTTCAGGCCCTAGTGTGGTTCTGGCATGGCACGCTGAACCTTTGGTTAATTCCTCTTCCTGGTGGGAAATGAGAGTTAAATTTGCCCGTCCAGACACCTCCAGCTAGTCTCTCATTGGTTCTCCCTATTCCTGTTCATTTTCCGCAGAAATTGCAAACTGGGCCAAACAGGAGGTTAAAGGCACTGACTCTCCAAGTGGGGAGAGAGTTAGTAAAGCGTCTGGAATGTTGCACCCGAATACCAGGGGATGAAAACTGACACATTTGAACACGTTTCCCGATCACACGGTGGATCATACTCTGGGTTCCACATGCATGTTTTAGCTGAAGGAAGAATCCCTTAAACCTGGAGAGTTGAGACCCATGAAATGGGTACCATGCAATATGACTTCAAAGGGTCTGCATTTGCTCACCGAACCTCACCAATCCTATCACTGCTGCGTTTATGCCACTGTACACACGCTTGATTCTCTTTCAGAGACATATAAATCCGTAGGTTTTAAGATTCTTACTAGTCAGGTATATTCTTAGGCGTTTAATATGGGGCGTTGAGTCCACTTCGTTCAGCAAGGAGTAGCTCTTGTCTATTACATATTTGGCTTATGGAACGGTATCTGTGCTAATTTCAATCTCTGGTTTTATGCAGCACCCCAACTCACCTTTCCCCTTAAGCAAGCATAAGTTGGTTTTCTACATTTGAGACCCTGTTCTGTTTTGTAATTCAGTTCCTGTGTAGCCAAGTTTACATTCCGTGTAGTAGTGATATCTTATGATGTTTCTTTTTCTGTGTGACTTATTTCACTTAGAATCATCGTACCTGAATCCACTCATTATGCTGCTATGGGCCTGATGACATAGATTTCATTGCTGAGTGATATTGCATTGTACGTAAGTACCACAACTTCTTTATCTATTTTTCACTTTCTGTGATATTGAACTTGTACCGTAAACGAAGTTCTTGTAAACAGAGCCGTCCCAAACTTTGGGGTGGCTGTGTCTTTTTGATTTTAATTTCCCTAAGCTATAGGACCATAAGTGGAAGTGCCCTAGTCTCTGTTGCTTTGTTTTTTAGATGTTTCAGGAAACACCATACACTTCTCCAGAGTGGCTGTTGGCAATTTACATCCCGCCCATGAGCATAACAAGGCTCCCAGTTCTCCATGGCCTGTACTGCCTTTCTGGATTTTACACTTTTTTCAGATGGCCCTTTTGACCGGGGGGCAGTGAGACTTCATTGTAGTGCAGATTTCCTTTGCAAGCTTGCTTGGTTGGCCAAAAAGGGCGTATGCGTTTTTTCCTGAATATATTCAGGAAAAAACGCATACGCCCTTTTTGGCCAAGTGCATCATTGTGGACGTTCTGCCTCTTTTCCTATGCTTTACATGCAATTGCAGTCTACCTCCTGAAATCGGTTTCCTGTAATTCTGCCCCGCTTTCAAGTCCTCTTGGCAGCCTTATTTCAATATATTTTTGTACGATAGCTGTCATTTATAACTCTGCAGGTTTGTGAATTACAGTGCCCCTGAGCTCCTTTCTTCAACTCGCTTTCTTGTGAGCTGACCGCAACACCGCAGCCTTGCTTCAGGCCCTAGTGTGGTTCCGGCATGGCACGCTGAGCCTTTGGTTAATTCCTCTTCCTGGTGGGAACTGAGAGTTAAATTTGCCCGTCCAGACACCTCCAGCTAGTCTCTCATTGGTTCTCCCTATTCCTGTTCATTTTCCGCAGAAATTGCAAACTGGGCCAAACAGGAGGTTAAAGGCACTGACTCTGCAAGTGGAGAGAGTGTTAGTAAAGCGTCTGGAATGTTTCACCCGAGTACCAGGGGACGAAAACTGACACATTTGAACACGTTTCCCGATCACACGGTGGATCATACACTGGGTTCCACATGCATGTTTTAGCTGAAGGAAGAATCCCTTAAACCTGGAGAGTTGAGACCCATGGAATGGGTACCATGCAATATGACTTCAAAGGGTCTGCATTTGCTCACCGAACCTCACCAATCCTATCACTGCTGCGTTTATGTCGCTGTACACACGTTTGATTCTCTTTCGGAGACATATATATCCATAGGTTTTAAGATACTTACTTGTCAGGTATATTCTTAGGCGTTTAATATGGGGCGTTGAGTCCACTTCATTGAGCAAGGAGTAGCTCATGTTTATTACATATTTGGCTTATGGAACGGTATCTGTGCTAATTTCAATCTCTGGTTTTATGCAGCACCCCAACTCACCTTTCCCCTTAAGCAAGCATAAGTTGGTTTTCTCCATTTGAGAGACTGTTCTGTTTTGTAATTCAGTTCCTGTGTAGCCAAGTTTACATTCTGTGTACTAGTGATATTTTATGATGTTTCTTTTTCTGTGTGACTTATTTCACTTAGAATCATCGTACCTGAATCCACTCATTATGCTGCTACGGGCCTGATGACATAGATTTCATTGCTGAGTGATATTGCATTGTATGTAAGTACCACAACTTCTTTATTCATTTTTCACTTTCTGTGATATTGAATTTGTACTGTAAACGAGGTTCTTGTAAACAGAGCCGTCCCAAACTTTGGGGTAGCTGTGTCTTTTTGATTTTAATTTCCCTAAGCTATAGGACCATAAGTGGAAATGCCCTTGGCTCTGTTGCTTTGTTTTTTAGATGTTTCAGGAAACACCATACACTTCTCCAGAGTGGCTGTTGGCAATTTATATCCTGCCCATCAGCATAACAAGGCTCCCAGTTCTCCATGGCCTGTCCTGTCTTTCTGGATTTTACACTTTTTTCAGATGACCCTTTTGACCGGGGGCAGTGAGACTTCATTGTAGTGCAGATTTCCTTTGCAAGCTTGCTTGGTTGGCCAAAAAGGGCGTATGCGTTTTTTCCTGAATATATTCAGGAAAAAACGCATACGCCCTTTTTGGCCAAGTGCATCATTGTGGACGTTCTGCCTCTTTTCCTATGCTTTACATGCAATTCCAGTCTACCTCCTGAAATCGGTTTCCTGCAATTCTGCCCCGATTTCAAGTCCTCTTGTCAGCCTTACTTCAATATATTTTTGTACGATAGCTGTCATTTATAACTCTGCAGGTTTGTGAATTACAGTGCCACTGAGCTCCTTTCTTCAACTCGCTTTCTTGTGAGCTGACCGCAACACCGCGGGATTGCTTCAGGCCCTAGTGTGGTTCCGGCATGGCACGCTGAGCCTTTGGTTAATTCCTCTTCCTGGTGGGAACTGAGAGTTAAATTTGCCCGTCCAGACACCTCCAGCTAGTCTCTCATTGGTTCTCCCTATTCCTGTTCATTTTCTGCAGAAATTGCAAACTGGGCCAAACAGGAGGTTAAAGGCACTGACTCTCCAAGTGGGGAGAGTGTTAGTAAAGCGTCTGGAATGTTTCACCCGAGTACCAGGGGACGAAAACTGACACATTTGAACACGTTTCCCGATCACACGGTGGATCATACACTGGGTTCCACATGCATGTTTTAGCTGAAGGAAGAATCCCTTAAACCTGGAGAGTTGAGACCTATGGAATGGGTACCATGCAATATGACTTCAAAGGGTCTGCATTTGCTCACCGAACCTCACCAATCCTATCACTGCACCATTTATGCCGCTGTACACATGCTTGATTCTCTTTCGGAGACATATAAATCCATAGGATTTAAGATTCTTACTAGTCAGGTATATTCTTAGGCGTTTAATATGGGGCGTTGAGTCCACTTCGTTGAGCAGGGATTAGCTCTTGTCTATTACATATTTGGCTTATGGAACGGTATCTGTGCTAATTTCAATCTCTGGTTTTATGTAGCACCCCAACTCACCTTTCCCCTTAAGCAAGCATAAGTTGGTTTTCTACATTTGAGACCCTGTTCTGTTTTGTAATTCAGTTCCTGTGTAGCCAAGTTTACATTCCGTGTAGTAGTGATATCTTATGATGTTTCTTTTTCTGTGTGACTTATTTCACTTAGAATCATCGTACCTGAATCCACTCATTATGCTGCTATGGGCCTGATGACATAGATTTCATTGCTGAGTGATATTGCATTGTACGTAAGTACCACAACTTCCTTATCCATTTTTCACTTTGTGTGATATTGAACTTGTACCGTAAACGAAGTTCTTGTAAACAGAGCCGTCCCAAAATTTGGGGTGGCTGTGTCTTTTTGATTTTAAATTCCCTAAGCTATAGGACCATAAGTGGAAGTGCCCTAGTCTCTGTTGCTTTGTTTTTTAGATGTTTCAGGAAACACCATACACTTCTCCAGAGTGGCTGTTGGCAATTTACATCCCGCCCATGAGCATAAGAAGGCTCTCAGTTCTCCATGGCCTGTACTGCCTTTCTGGATTTTACACTTTTTTCAGATGGCCCTTTTGACCGGGGGGCAATGAGACTTCATTGTAGTGCAGATTTCCTTTGCAAGCTTGCTTGGTTGGCCAAAAAGGGCGTATGCGTTTTTTCCTGAATATATTCAGGAAAAAACGCATACGCCCTTTTTGGCCAAGTGCATCATTGTGGACGTTCTGCCTCTTTTCCTATGCTTTACATGCAATTCCAGTCTACCTCCTGAAATCGGTTTCCTGCAATTCTGCCCCGCTTTCAAGTCCTCTTGGCAGCCTTATTTCAATATATTTTTGTACGATAGCTGTCATTTATAACTCTGCAGGTTTGTGAATTACAGTGCCCCTGAGCTCCTTTCTTCAACTCGCTTTCTTGTGAGCTGACCGCAACACCACAGCCTTGCTTCAGGCCCTAGTGTGGTTCCGGCATGGCACACTGAGCCTTTGGTTAATTCCTCTTCCTGGTGGGAAATGAGAGTTAAATTTGCCCGTCCAGACACCTCCAGCTAGTCTCTCATTGGTTCTCCCTATTCCTGTTCATTTTCCGCAGAAATTGCAAACTGGGCCAAACAGGAGGTTAAAGGCACTGACTCTGCAAGTGGAGAGAGTGTTAGTAAAGCGTCTGGAATGTTTCACCCGAGTACCAGGGGACGAAAACTGACACATTTGAACACGTTTCCCGATCACACGGTGGATCATACACTCGGTTCCACATGCATGTTTTAGCTCAAGGAAGAATCCCTTAAACCTGGAGAGTTGAGACCCATGGAATGGGTACCATGCAATATGACTTCAAAGGGTCTGCATTTGCTCACCGAACCTCACCAATCCTATCACTGCTGCGTTTATGCCGCTGTACACACGTTTGATTCTCTTTCGGAGACATATAAATCCATACGTTTTAAGATACTTACTTGTCAGGTATATTCTTAGGCGTTTAATATGGGGCGTTGAGTCCACTTCATTGAGCAAGGAGTAGCTCATGTTTATTACATATTTGGCTTATGGAACGGTATCTGTGCTAATTTCAATCTCTGGTTTTATGCAGCACCCCAACTCACCTTTCCCCTTAAGCAAGCATAAGTTGGTTTTCTCCATTTGAGAGACTGTTCTGTTTTGTAATTCAGTTCCTGTGTAGCCAAGTTTACATTCTGTGTACTAGTGATATGTTATGATGTTTCTTTTTCTGTGTGACTTATTTCACTTAGAATCATCGTACCTGAATCCACTCATTATGCTGCTACGGGCCTGATGACATAGATTTCATTGCTGAGTGATATTGCATTGTATGTAAGTACCACAACTTCTTTATTCATTTTTCACTTTCTGTGATATTGAATTTGTACTGTAAACGAGGTTCTTGTAAACAGAGCCGTCCCAAACTTTGGGGTAGCTGTGTCTTTTTGATTTTAATTTCCCTAAGCTATAGGACCATAAGTGGAAGTGCCCTAGTCTCTGTTGCTTTGTTTTTTAGATGTTTCAGGAAACACCATACACTTCTCCAGAGTGGCTGTTGGCAATTTACATCCCGCCCATGAGCATAACAAGGCTCCCAGTTCTCCATGGCCTGTACTGCCTTTCTGGATTTTACACTTTTTTCAGATGGCCCTTTTGACCGGGGGGCAGTGAGACTTCATTGTAGTGCAGATTTCCTTTGCAAGCTTGCTTGGTTGGCCAAAAAGGGCGTATGCGTTTTTTCCTGAATATATTCAGGAAAAAACGCATACGCCCTTTTTGGCCAAGTGCATCATTGTGGACGTTCTGCCTCTTTTCCTATGCTTTACATGCAATTCCAGTCGACCTCCTGAAATCGGTTTCCTGCAATTCTGCCCCGATTTCAAGTCCTCTTGTCAGCCTTACTTCAATATATTTTTGTATGATAGCTGTCATTTATAACTCTGCAGGTTTGTGAATTACAGTGCCCCTGAGCTCCTTTCTTCAACTCGCTTTCTTGTGAGCTGACCGCAACACCGCTGGATTGCTTCAGGCCCTAGTGTGGTTCCGGCATGGCACGCTGAGCCTTTGGTTAATTCCTCTTCCTGGTGGGAACTGAGAGTTAAATTTGCCCGTCCAGACACCTCCAGCTAGTCTCTCATTGGTTCTCCCTATTCCTGTTCATTTTCTGCAGAAATTGCAAACTGGGCCAAACAGGAGGTTAAAGGCACTGACTCTCCAAGTGGGGAGAGTGTTAGTAAAGCGTCTGGAATGTTTCACCCGAGTACCAGGGGACGAAAACTGACACATTTGAACACGTTTCCCGATCACACGGTGGATCATACACTGGGTTCCACATGCATGTTTTAGCTCAAGGAAGAATCCCTTAAACCTGGAGAGTTGAGACCTATGGAATGGGTACCATGCAATATGACTTCAAAGGGTCTGCATTTGCTCACCGAACCTCACCAATCCTATCACTGCTGTGTTTATGCCGCTGTACACACGTTTGATTCTCTTTCGGAGACATATAAATCCATAGGTTTTAAGATTCTTACTTGTCAGGTATATTCTTAGGCGTTTAATATGGGGCGTTGAGTCCACTTCGTTGAGCAAGGAGTAGCTCATGTCTATTACATATTTGGCTTATGGAACGGTATCTGTGCTAATTTCAATCTCTGGTTTTATGCAGCACCCCAACTCACCTTTCCCCTTAAGCAAGCATAAGTTGGTTTTCTCCATTTGAGAGACTGTTCTGTTTTGTAATTCAGTTCCTGTGTAGACAAGTTTACATTCCGTGTAGTAGTGATATCTTATGATGTTTCTTTTTCTGTGTGACTTATTTCACTTAGAATCATCGTACCTGAAACCACTCATTATGCTGCTACGGGCCTGATGACATAGATTTCATTGCTGAGTGATATTGCATTGTATGTAAGTAGCAAAACTTCATTATCCATTTTTCACTTTCTGTGATACTGAATTTGTACCGTAAACGAGGTTCTTGTAAACAGAGCCGTCCCAAACTTTGGGGTGGCTGTGTCTTTTTGATTTTAATTTCCCTAAGCTATAGGACCATAAGTGGAAATGCCCTAGGCTCTGTTGCTTTGTTTTTTAGATGTTTCAGGAAACACCATACACTTCTCCAGAGTGGCTGTTGGCAATTTATATCCTGCCCATCAGCATAACAAGGCTCCCAGTTCTCCATGGCCTGTCCTGTCTTTCTGGATTTTACACTTTTTTCAGATGGCCCTTTTGACCGGGGGCAGTGAGACTTCATTGTAGTGCAGATTTCCTTTGCAAGCTTGCTTGGTTGGCCAAAAAGTGCGTATGCGTTTTTTCCTGCATATATTCGGGAAAAAACGCATACGCCCTTTTTGCCCAAGTGCATCATTGTGGACGTTCTGCCTCTTTTCCTATGCTTTACATGCAATTCCAGTCTACCTCCTGAAATCAGTTTCCTGCAATTCTGCCCCGCTTTCAAGTCCTCTTGGCAGCCTTACTTCAATATATTTTTGGATGATAGCTGTCATTTATAACTCTGCAGGTCTGTGAATGACAGTGCCCCTGAACTCCTTTCTTCAACTCGCTTTCTTGTGAGCTGGCCGCAACACCGCAGGATTGCTTCAGGCCCTAGTGTGGTTCTGGCATGGCACGCTGAACCTTTGGTTAATTCCTCTTCCTGGTGGGAAATGAGAGTTAAATTTGCCCGTCCAGACACCTCCAGCTAGTCTCTCATTGGTTCTCCCTATTCCTGTTCATTTTCCGCAGAAATTGCAAACTGGGCCAAACAGGAGGTTAAAGGCACTGACTCTCCAAGTGGGGAGAGAGTTAGTAAAGCGTCTGGAATGTTGCACCCGAATACCAGGGGATGAAAACTGACACATTTGAACACGTTTCCCGATCACACGGTGGATCATACTCTGGGTTCCACATGCATGTTTTAGCTGAAGGAAGAATCCCTTAAACCTGGAGAGTTGAGACCCATGAAATGGGTACCATGCAATATGACTTCAAAGGGTCTGCATTTGCTCACCGAACCTCACCAATCCTATCACTGCTGCGTTTATGCCACTGTACACACGCTTGATTCTCTTTCAGAGACATATAAATCCGTAGGTTTTAAGATTCTTACTAGTCAGGTATATTCTTAGGCGTTTAATATGGGGCGTTGAGTCCACTTCGTTGAGCAAGGAGTAGCTCTTGTCTATTACATATTTGGCTTATGGAACGGTATCTGTGCTAATTTCAATCTCTGGTTTTATGCAGCACCCCAACTCACCTTTCCCCTTAAGCAAGCATAAGTTGGTTTTCTACATTTGAGACCCTGTTCTGTTTTGTAATTCAGTTCCTGTGTAGCCAAGTTTACATTCCGTGTAGTAGTGATATCTTATGATGTTTCTTTTTCTGTGTGACTTATTTCACTTAGAATCATCGTACCTGAATCCACTCATTATGCTGCTATGGGCCTGATGACATAGATTTCATTGCTGAGTGATATTGCATTGTACGTAAGTACCACAACTTCTTTATCTATTTTTCACTTTCTGTGATATTGAACTTGTACCGTAAACGAAGTTCTTGTAAACAGAGCCGTCCCAAACTTTGGGGTGGCTGTGTCTTTTTGATTTTAATTTCCCTAAGCTATAGGACCATAAGTGGAAGTGACCTAGTCTCTGTTGCTTTGTTTTTTAGATGTTTCAGGAAACACCATACACTTCTCCAGAGTGGCTGTTGGCAATTTACATCCCGCCCATGAGCATAACAAGGCTCCCAGTTCTCCATGGCCTGTACTGCCTTTCTGGATTTTACACTTTTTTCAGATGGCCCTTTTGACCGGGGGGCAGTGAGACTTCATTGTAGTGCAGATTTCCTTTGCAAGCTTGCTTCGTTGGCCAAAAAGTGCGTATGCGTTTTTTCCTGCATATATTCAGGAAAAAACGCATACGCACTTTTTGCCCAAGTGCATCATTGTGGACGTTCTGCCTCTTTTCCTATGCTTTACATGCAATTCCAGTCTACCTCCTGAAATCAGTTTCCTGCAATTCTGCCCCGCTTTCAAGTCCTCTTGGCAGCCTTACTTCAATATATTTTTGGATGATAGCTGTCATTTATAACTCTGCAGGTCTGTGAATGACAGTGCCCCTGAACTCCTTTCTTCAACTCGCTTTCTTGTGAGCTGGCCGCAACACCGCAGGATTGCTTCAGGCCCTAGTGTGGTTCTGGCATGGCACGCTGAACCTTTGGTTAATTCCTCTTCCTGGTGGGAAATGAGAGTTAAATTTGCCCGTCCAGACACCTCCAGCTAGTCTCTCATTGGTTCTCCCTATTCCTGTTCATTTTCCGCAGAAATTGCAAACTGGGCCAAACAGGAGGTTAAAGGCACTGACTCTGCAAGTGGGGAGAGAGTTAGTAAAGCGTCTGGAATGTTGCACCCGAATACCAGGGGACGAAAACTGACACATTTGAACACGTTTCCCGATCACACGGTGGATCATACTCTGGGTTCCACATGCATGTTTTAGCTGAAGGAAGAATCCCTTAAACCTGGAGAGTTGAGACCCATGAAATGGGTACCATGCAATATGACTTCAAAGGGTCTGCATTTGCTCACCGAACCTCACCAATCCTATCACTGCTGCGTTTATGCCACTGTACACACGCTTGATTCTCTTTCAGAGACATATAAATCCGTAGGTTTTAAGATTCTTACTTGTCAGGTATATTCTTAGGCGTTTAATATGGGGCGTTGAGTCCACTTCGTTGAGCAAGGAGTAGCTCTTGTCTATTACATATTTGGCTTATGGAACGGTATCTGTGCTAATTTCAATCTCTGGTTTTATGCAGCACCCCAACTCACCTTTCCCCTTAAGCAAGCATAAGTTGGTTTTCTACATTTGAGACCCTGTTCTGTTTTGTAATTCAGTTCCTGTGTAGCCAAGTTTACATTCCGTGTAGTAGTGATATCTTATGATGTTTCTTTTTCTGTGTGACTTATTTCACTTAGAATCATCGTACCTGAATCCACTCATTATGCTGCTATGGGCCTGATGACATAGATTTCATTGCTGAGTGATATTGCATTGTACGTAAGTACCACAACTTCTTTATCTATTTTTCACTTTCTGTGATATTGAACTTGTACCGTAAACGAGGTTCTTGTAAACAGAGCCGTCCCAAACTTTGGGGTAGCTGTGTCTTTTTGATTTTAATTTCCCTAAGCTATAGGACCATAAGTGGAAATGCCCTAGGCTCTGTTGCTTTGTTTTTTAGATGTTTCAGGAAACACCATACACTTCTCCAGAGTGGCTGTTGGCAATTTATATCCTGCCCATCAGCATAACAAGGCTCCCAGTTCTCCATGGCCTGTCCTGTCTTTCTGGATTTTACACTTTTTTCAGATGGCCCTTTTGACCAGGGGCAGTGAGACTTCATTGTAGTGCAGATTTCCTTTGCAAGCTTGCTTGGTTGGCCAAAAAGGGCGTATGCGTTTTTTCCTGAATATATTCAGGAAAAAACGCATACGCCCTTTTTGGCCAAGTGCATCATTGTGGACGTTCTGCCTCTTTTCCTATGCTTTACATGCAATTCCAGTCTACCTCCTGAAATCGGTTTCCTGTAATTCTGCCCCGCTTTCAAGTCCTCTTGGCAGCCTTATTTCAATATATTTTTGTACGATAGCTGTCATTTATAACTCTGCAGGTTTGTGAATTACAGTGCCCCTGAGCTCCTTTCTTCAACTCGCTTTCTTGTGAGCTGACCGCAACACCGCAGCCTTGCTTCAGGCCCTAGTGTGGTTCCGGCATGGCACGCTGAGCCTTTGGTTAATTCCTCTTCCTGGTGGGAACTGAGAGTTAAATTTGCCCGTCCAGACACCTCCAGCTAGTCTCTCATTGGTTCTCCCTATTCCTGTTCATTTTCCGCAGAAATTGCAAACTGGGCCAAACAGGAGGTTAAAGGCACTGACTCTGCAAGTGGAGAGAGTGTTAGTAAAGCGTCTGGAATGTTTCACCCGAGTACCAGGGGACGAAAACTGACACATTTGAACACGTTTCCCGATCACACGGTGGATCATACACTGGGTTCCACATGCATGTTTTAGCTGAAGGAAGAATCCCTTAAACCTGGAGAGTTGAGACCTATGGAATGGGTACCATGCAATATGACTTCAAAGGGTCTGCATTTGCTCACCGAACCTCACCAATCCTATCACTGCTGCGTTTATGTCGCTGTACACACGTTTGATTCTCTTTCGGAGACATATAAATCCATAGGTTTTAAGATTCTTACTTGTCAGGTATATTCTTAGGCGTTTAATATGGGGCGTTGAGTCCACTTCGTTGAGCAAGGAGTAGCTCATGTCTATTACATATTTGGCTTATGGAACGGTATCTGTGCTAATTTCAATCTCTGGTTTTATGCAGCACCCCAACTCACCTTTCCCCTTAAGCAAGCATAAGTTGGTTTTCTCCATTTGAGACACTGTTCTGTTTTGTAATTCAGTTCCTGTGTAGACAAGTTTACATTCCGTGTAGTAGTGATATCTTATGATGTTTGTTTTTCTGTGTGACTTATTTCACTTAGAATCATCGTACCTGAAACCACTCATTATGCTGCTACGGGCCTGATGACATAGATTTCATTGCTGAGTGATATTGCATTGTATGTAAGTAGCAAAACTTCATTATCCATTTTTCACTTTCTGTGATACTGAATTTGTACCGTAAACGAGGTTCTTGTAAACAGAGCCGTCCCAAACTTTGGGGTGGCTGTGTCTTTTTGATTTCAATTTCCCTAAGCTATAGGACCATAAGTGGAAATGCCCTAGGCTCTGTTGCTTTGTTTTTTAGATGTTTCAGGAAACACCATACACTTCTCCAGAGTGGCTGTTGGCAATTTATATCCTGCACATCAGCATAACAAGGCTCCCAGTTCTCCATGGCCTGTCCTGTCTTTCTGGATTTTACACATTTTTCAGATGGCCCTTTTGACCGGGGGCAGTGAGACTTCATTGTAGTGCAGATTTCCTTTGCAAGCTTGCTTGGTTGGCCAAAAAGTGCGTATGCGTTTTTTCCTGCATATATTCAGGAAAAAACGCATACGCCCTTTTTGCCCAAGTGCATCATTGTGGACGTTCTGCCTCTTTTCCTATGCTTTACATGCAATTCCAGTCTACCTCCTGAAATCGGTTTCCTGCAATTCTGCCCCGCTTTCAAGTCCTCTTGGCAGCCTTACTTCAATATATTTTTGGATGATAGCTGTCATTTATAACTCTGCAGGTCTGTCAATGACAGTGCCCCTGAACTCCTTTCTTCAACTCGCTTTCTTGTGAGCTGGCCGCAACACCGCAGGATTGCTTCAGGCCCTAGTGTGGTTCTGGCACGGCACGCTGAGCCTTTGGTTAATTCCTCTTCCTGGTGGGAACTGAGAGTTAAATTTGCCCGTCCAGACACCTCCAGCTAGTCTCTCATTGGTTCTCCCTATTCCTGTTCATTTTCCGCAGAAATTGCAAACTGGGCCAAACAGGAGGTTAAAGGCACTGACTCTCCAAGTGGGGAGAGTGTTAGTAAAGCGTCTGGAATGTTGCACCCGAGTACCAGGGGACGAAAACTGACACATTTGAACACGTTTCCCGATGACACGGTGTATCATACTCTGGGTTCCACATGCATGTTTTAGCTGAAGGAAGAATCCCTTAAACCTGGAGAGTTGAGACCCATGGAATGGGTACCATGCAATATGACTTCAAAGGGTCTGCATTTGCTCACCGAACCTCACCAATCCTATCACTGCTGCGTTTATGCCACTGTACACACGCTTGATTCTCTTTCAGAGACATATAAATCCGTAGGTTTTAAGATTCTTACTAGTCAGGTATATTCTTAGGCGTTTAATATGGGGCGTTGAGTCCACTTCGTTGAGCAAGGAGTAGCTCTTGTCTATTACATATTTGGCTTATGGAACGGTATCTGTGCTAATTTCAATCTCTGGTTTTATGCAGCACCCCAACTCACCTTTCCCCTTAAGCAAGCATAAGTTGGTTTTCTACATTTGAGACCCTGTTCTGTTTTGTAATTCAGTTCCTGTGTAGCCAAGTTTACATTCCGTGTAGTAGTGATATCTTATGATGTTTCTTTTTCTGTGTGACTTATTTCACTTAGAATCATCGTACCTGAATCCACTCATTATGCTGCTATGGGCCTGATGACATAGATTTCATTGCTGAGTGATATTGCATTGTACGTAAGTACCACAACTTCTTTATCTATTTTTCACTTTCTGTGATATTGAACTTGTACCGTAAACGAGGTTCTTGTAAACAGAGCCGTCCCAAACTTTGGGGTAGCTGTGTCTTTTTGATTTTAATTTCCCTAAGCTATAGGACCATAAGTGGAAATGCCCTAGGCTCTGTTGCTTTGTTTTTTAGATGTTTCAGGAAACACCATACACTTCTCCAGAGTGGCTGTTGGCAATTTATATCCTGCCCATCAGCATAACAAGGCTCCCAGTTCTCCATGGCCTGTCCTGTCTTTCTGGATTTTACACTTTTTTCAGATGGCCCTTTTGACCAGGGGCAGTGAGACTTCATTGTAGTGCAGATTTCCTTTGCAAGCTTGCTTGGTTGGCCAAAAAGGGCGTATGCGTTTTTTCCTGAATATATTCAGGAAAAAACGCATACGCCCTTTTTGGCCAAGTGCATCATTGTGGACGTTCTGCCTCTTTTCCTATGCTTTACATGCAATTCCAGTCTACCTCCTGAAATCGGTTTCCTGTAATTCTGCCCCGCTTTCAAGTCCTCTTGGCAGCCTTATTTCAATATATTTTTGTACGATAGCTGTCATTTATAACTCTGCAGGTTTGTGAATTACAGTGCCCCTGAGCTCCTTTCTTCAACTCGCTTTCTTGTGAGCTGACCGCAACACCGCAGCCTTGCTTCAGGCCCTAGTGTGGTTCCGGCATGGCACGCTGAGCCTTTGGTTAATTCCTCTTCCTGGTGGGAACTGAGAGTTAAATTTGCCCGTCCAGACACCTCCAGCTAGTCTCTCATTGGTTCTCCCTATTCCTGTTCATTTTCCGCAGAAATTGCAAACTGGGCCAAACAGGAGGTTAAAGGCACTGACTCTGCAAGTGGAGAGAGTGTTAGTAAAGCGTCTGGAATGTTTCACCCGAGTACCAGGGGACGAAAACTGACACATTTGAACACGTTTCCCGATCACACGGTGGATCATACACTGGGTTCCACATGCATGTTTTAGCTGAAGGAAGAATCCCTTAAACCTGGAGAGTTGAGACCTATGGAATGGGTACCATGCAATATGACTTCAAAGGGTCTGCATTTGCTCACCGAACCTCACCAATCCTATCACTGCTGCGTTTATGCCGCTGTACACACGTTTGATTCTCTTTCGGAGACATATAAATCCATAGGTTTTAAGATTCTTACTTGTCAGGTATATTCTTAGGCGTTTAATATGGGGCGTTGAGTCCACTTCGTTGAGCAAGGAGTAGCTCATGTCTATTACATATTTGGCTTATGGAACGGTATCTGTGCTAATTTCAATCTCTGGTTTTATGCAGCACCCCAACTCACCTTTCCCCTTAAGCAAGCATAAGTTGGTTTTCTCCATTTGAGACACTGTTCTGTTTTGTAATTCAGTTCCTGTGTAGACAAGTTTACATTCCGTGTAGTAGTGATATCTTATGATGTTTGTTTTTCTGTGTGACTTATTTCACTTAGAATCATCGTACCTGAAACCACTCATTATGCTGCTACGGGCCTGATGACATAGATTTCATTGCTGAGTGATATTGCATTGTATGTAAGTAGCAAAACTTCATTATCCATTTTTCACTTTCTGTGATACTGAATTTGTACCGTAAACGAGGTTCTTGTAAACAGAGCCGTCCCAAACTTTGGGGTGGCTGTGTCTTTTTGATTTCAATTTCCCTAAGCTATAGGACCATAAGTGGAAATGCCCTAGGCTCTGTTGCTTTGTTTTTTAGATGTTTCAGGAAACACCATACACTTCTCCAGAGTGGCTGTTGGCAATTTATATCCTGCACATCAGCATAACAAGGCTCCCAGTTCTCCATGGCCTGTCCTGTCTTTCTGGATTTTACACATTTTTCAGATGGCCCTTTTGACCGGGGGCAGTGAGACTTCATTGTAGTGCAGATTTCCTTTGCAAGCTTGCTTGGTTGGCCAAAAAGTGCGTATGCGTTTTTTCCTGCATATATTCAGGAAAAAACGCATACGCCCTTTTTGCCCAAGTGCATCATTGTGGACGTTCTGCCTCTTTTCCTATGCTTTACATGCAATTCCAGTCTACCTCCTGAAATCGGTTTCCTGCAATTCTGCCCCGCTTTCAAGTCCTCTTGGCAGCCTTACTTCAATATATTTTTGGATGATAGCTGTCATTTATAACTCTGCAGGTCTGTCAATGACAGTGCCCCTGAACTCCTTTCTTCAACTCGCTTTCTTGTGAGCTGGCCGCAACACCGCAGGATTGCTTCAGGCCCTAGTGTGGTTCTGGCACGGCACGCTGAGCCTTTGGTTAATTCCTCTTCCTGGTGGGAACTGAGAGTTAAATTTGCCCGTCCAGACACCTCCAGCTAGTCTCTCATTGGTTCTCCCTATTCCTGTTCATTTTCCGCAGAAATTGCAAACTGGGCCAAACAGGAGGTTAAAGGCACTGACTCTCCAAGTGGGGAGAGTGTTAGTAAAGCGTCTGGAATGTTGCACCCGAGTACCAGGGGACGAAAACTGACACATTTGAACACGTTTCCCGATGACACGGTGTATCATACTCTGGGTTCCACATGCATGTTTTAGCTGAAGGAAGAATCCCTTAAACCTGGAGAGTTGAGACCCATGGAATGGGTACCATGCAATATGACATCAAAGGGTCTGCATTTGCTCACCGAACCTCACCAATCCTATCACTGCACCATTTATGCCGCTGTACACATGCTTGATTCTCTTTCGGAGACATATAAATCCATAGGATTTAAGATTCTTACTAGTCAGGTATATTCTTAGGCGTTTAATATGGGGCGTTGAGTCCACTTCGTTGAGCAAGGAGTAGCTCTTGTCTATTACATATTTGGCTTATGGAACGGTATCTGTGCTAATTTCAATCTCTGGTTTTATGCAGCACCCCAACTCACCTTTCCCCTTAAGCAAGCATAAGTTGGTTTTCTACATTTGAGACCCTGTTCTGTTTTGTAATTCAGTTCCTGTGTAGCCAAGTTTACATTCCGTGTAGTAGTGATATCTTATGATGTTTCTTTTTCTGTGTGACTTATTTCACTTAGAATCATCGTACCTGAATCCACTCATTATGCTGCTATGGGCCTGATGACATAGATTTCATTGCTGAGTGATATTGCATTGTACGTAAGTACCACAACTTCCTTATCCATTTTTCACTTTGTGTGATATTGAACTTGTACCGTAAATGAAGTTCTTGTAAACAGAGCCGTCCCAAAATTTGGGGTGGCTGTGTCTTTTTGATTTTAATTTCCCTAAGCTATAGGACCATAAGTGGAAGTGCCCTAGTCTCTGTTGCTTTGTTTTTTAGATGTTTCAGGAAACACCATACACTTCTCCAGAGTGGCTGTTGGCAATTTACATCCCGCCCATGAGCATAACAAGGCTCTCAGTTCTCCATGGCCTGTACTGCCTTTCTGGATTTTACACTTTTTTCAGATGGCCCTTTTGACCGGGGGGCAATGAGACTTCATTGTAGTGCAGATTTCCTTTGCAAGCTTGCTTGGTTGGCCAAAAAGTGCGTATGCGTTTTTTCCTGAATATATTCAGGAAAAAACGCATACGCCCTTTTTGGCCAAGTGCATCATTGTGGACGTTCTGCCTCTTTTCCTATGCTTTACATGCAATTCCAGTCTACCTCCTGAAATCGGTTTCCTGCAATTCTGCCCCGCTTTCAAGTCCTCTTGGCAGCCTTATTTCAATATATTTTTGTACGATAGCTGTCATTTATAACTCTGCAGGTTTGTGAATTACAGTGCCCCTGAGCTCCTTTCTTCAACTCGCTTTCTTGTGAGCTGACCGCAACACCGCAGCCTTGCTTCAGGCCCTAGTGTGGTTCCGGCATGGCACGCTGAGCCTTTGGTTAATTCCTCTTCCTGGTGGGAACTGAGAGTTAAATTTGCCCGTCCAGACACCTCCAGCTAGTCTCTCATTGGTTCTCCCTATTCCTGTTCATTTTCCGCAGAAATTGCAAACTGGGCCAAACAGGAGGTTAAAGGCACTGACTCTGCAAGTGGAGAGAGTGTTAGTAAAGCGTCTGGAATGTTTCACCCGAGTACCAGGGGACGAAAACTGACACATTTGAACACGTTTCCCGATCACACGGTGGATCATACACTGGGTTCCACATGCATGTTTTAGCTGAAGGAAGAATCCCTTAAACCTGGAGAGTTGAGACCCATGGAATGGGTACCATGCAATATGACTTCAAAGGGTCTGCATTTGCTCACCGAACCTCACCAATCCTATCACTGCTGCGTTTATGCCGCTGTACACACGTTTGATTCTCTTTCGGAGACATATAAATCCATACGTTTTAAGATACTTACTTGTCAGGTATATTCTTAGGCGTTTAATATGGGGCGTTGAGTCCACTTCATTGAGCAAGGAGTAGCTCATGTTTATTACATATTTGGCTTATGGAACGGTATCTGTGCTAATTTCAATCTCTGGTTTTATGCAGCACCCCAACTCACCTTTCCCCTTAAGCAAGCATAAGTTGGTTTTCTCCATTTGAGAGACTGTTCTGTTTTGTAATTCAGTTCCTGTGTAGCCAAGTTTACATTCTGTGTACTAGTGATATGTTATGATGTTTCTTTTTCTGTGTGACTTATTTCACTTAGAATCATCGTACCTGAATCCACTCATTATGCTGCTACGGGCCTGATGACATAGATTTCATTGCTGAGTGATATTGCATTGTATGTAAGTACCACAACTTCTTTATTCATTTTTCACTTTCTGTGATATTGAATTTGTACTGTAAACGAGGTTCTTGTAAACAGAGCCGTCCCAAACTTTGGGGTAGCTGTGTCTTTTTGATTTTAATTTCCCTAAGCTATAGGACCATAAGTGGAAGTGCCCTAGTCTCTGTTGCTTTGTTTTTTAGATGTTTCAGGAAACACCATACACTTCTCCAGAGTGGCTGTTGGCAATTTACATCCCGCCTATGAGCATAACAAGGCTCCCAGTTCTCCATGGCCTGTACTGCCTTTCTGGATTTTACACTTTTTTCAGATGGCCCTTTTGACCGGGGGGCAGTGAGACTTCATTGTAGTGCAGATTTCCTTTGCAAGCTTGCTTGGTTGGCCAAAAAGGGCGTATGCGTTTTTTCCTGAATATATTCAGGAAAAAACGCATACACCCTTTTTGGCCAAGTGCATCATTGTGGACGTTCTGCCTCTTTTCCTATGCTTTACATGCAATTCCAGTCTACCTCCTGAAATCGGTTTCCTGCAATTCTGCCCCGATTTCAAGTCCTCTTGTCAGCCTTACTTCAATATATTTTTGTACGATAGCTGTCATTTATAACTCTGCAGGTTTGTGAATTACAGTGCCCCTGAGCTCCTTTCTTCAACTCGCTTTCTTGTGAGCTGACCGCAACACCGCGGGATTGCTTCAGGCCCTAGTGTGGTTCCGGCATGGCACGCTGAGCCTTTGGTTAATTCCTCTTCCTGGTGGGAACTGAGAGTTAAATTTGCCCGTCCAGACACCTCCAGCTAGTCTCTCATTGGTTCTCCCTATTCCTGTTCATTTTCTGCAGAAATTGCAAACTGGGCCAAACAGGAGGTTAAAGGCACTGACTCTCCAAGTGGGGAGAGTGTTAGTAAAGCGTCTGGAATGTTTCACCCCAGTACCAGGGGACGAAAACTGACACATTTGAACACGTTTCCCGATCACACGGTGGATCATACACTGGGTTCCACATGCATGTTTTAGCTGAAGGAAGAATCCCTTAAACCTGGAGAGTTGAGACCTATGGAATGGGTATCATGCAATATGACTTCAAAGGGTCTGCATTTGCTCACCAAACCTCACCAATCCTATCACTGCTGCGTTTATGCCGCTGTACACACGTTTGATTCTCTTTCGGAGACATATAAATCCATAGGTTTTAAGATTCTTACTTGTCAGGTATATTCTTAGGCGTTTAATATGGGGCATTGAGTCCACTTCGTTGAGCAAGGAGTAGCTCATGTCTATTACATATTTGGCTTATGGAACGGTATCTGTGCTAATTTCAATCTCTGGTTTTATGCAGCACCCCAACTCACCTTTCCCCTTAAGCAAGCATAAGTTGGTTTTCTCCATTTGAGACACTGTTCTGTTTTGTAATTCAGTTCCTGTGTAGACAAGTTTACATTCCGTGTAGTAGTGATATCTTATGATGTTTGTTTTTCTGTGTGACTTATTTCACTTAGAATCATCGTACCTGAAACCACTCATTATGCTGCTATGGGCCTGATGACATAGATTTCATTGCTGAGTGATATTGCATTGTATGTAAGTAGCAAAACTTCATTATCCATTTTTCACTTTCTGTGATACTGAATTTGTACCGTAAACGAGGTTCTTGTAAACAGAGCCGTCCCAAACTTCGGGGTGGCTGTGTCTTTTTTATTTTAATTTCCCTAAGCTATAGGACCATAAGTGGAAATGCCCTAGGCTCTGTTGCTTTGTTTTTTAGATGTTTCAGGAAACACCATACACTTCTCCAGAGTGGCTGTTGGCAATTTATATCCTGCACATCAGCATAACAAGGCTCCCAGTTCTCCATGGCCTGTCCTGTCTTTCTGGATTTTACACTTTTTTCAGATGGCCCTTTTGACCGGGGGCAGTGAGACTTCATTGTAGTGCAGATTTCCTTTGCAAGCTTGCTTGGTTGGCCAAAAAGTGCGTATGCGTTTTTTCCTGCATATATTCAGGAAAAAACGCATACGCCCTTTTTGCCCAAGTGCATCATTGTGGACGTTCTGCCTCTTTTCCTATGCTTTACATGCAATTCCAGTCTACCTCCTGAAATCAGTTTCCTGCAATTCTGCCCCGCTTTCAAGTCCTCTTGGCAGCCTTACTTCAATATATTTTTGGATGATAGCTGTCATTTATAACTCTGCAGGTCTGTGAATGACAGTGCCCCTGAACTCCTTTCTTCAACTCGCTTTCTTGTGAGCTGGCCGCAACACCGCAGGATTGCTTCAGGCCCTAGTGTGGTTCCGGCACGGCACGCTGAGCCTTTGGTTAATTCCTCTTCCTGGTGGGAAATGAGAGTTAAATTTGCCCGTCCAGACACCTCCAGCTAGTCTCTCATTGGTTCTCCCTATTCCTGTTCATTTTCCGCAGAAATTGCAAACTGGGCCAAACAGGAGGTTAAAGGCACTGACTCTCCAAGTGGGGAGAGTGTTAGTAAAGCGTCTGGAATGTTGCACCCGAGTACCAGGGGACGAAAACTGACACATTTGAACACGTTTCCCGATGACACGGTGTATCATACTCTGGGTTCCACATGCATGTTTTAGCTGAAGGAAGAATCCCTTAAACCTGGAGAGTTGAGACCCATGGAATGGGTACCATGCAATATGACTTCAAAGGGTCTGCATTTGCTCACCGAACCTCACCAATCCTATCACTGCACCATTTATGCCGCTGTACACATGCTTGATTCTCTTTCGGAGACATATAAATCCATAGGATTTAAGATTCTTACTAGTCAGGTATATTCTTAGGCGTTTAATATGGGGCGTTGAGTCCACTTCGTTGAGCAAGGAGTAGCTCTTGTCTATTACATATTTGGCTTATGGAACGGTATCTGTGCTAATTTCAATCTCTGGTTTTATGCAGCACCCCAACTCACCTTTCCCCTTAAGCAAGCATAAGTTGGTTTTCTACATTTGAGACCCTGTTCTGTTTTGTAATTCAGTTCCTGTGTAGCCAAGTTTACATTCCGTGTAGTAGTGATATCTTATGATGTTTCTTTTTCTGTGTGACTTATTTCACTTAGAATCATCGTACCTGAATCCACTCATTATGCTGCTACGGGCCTGATGACATAGATTTCATTGCTGAGTGATATTGCATTGTATGTAAGTACCAAAACTTCATTATCCATTTTTCACTTTCTGTGATACTGAATTCGTACCGTAAACGAGGTTCTTGTAAACAGAGCCGTCCCAAACTTTGGGGTGGCTGTGTCTTTTTGATTTTAATTTCCCTAAGCTATAGGACCATAAGTGGAAGTGCTCTAGGCTCTGTTGCTTTGTTTTTTAGATGTTTCAGGAAACACCATACACTTCTCCAGAGTGGCTGTTGGCAATTTATATCCTGCCCATCAGCATAACAAGGCTCCCAGTTCTCCATGGCCTGTCCTGTCTTTCTGGATTTTACACTTTTTTCAGATGGCCCTTTTGACCCGGGGCAGTGAGACTTCATTGTAGTGCAGATTTCCTTTGCAAGCTTGCTTGGTTGGCCAAAAAGAGCGTATGCGTTTTTTCCTGAATATATTCAGGAAAAAACGCATACGTACTTTTTGGCCAAGTGCATCATTGTGGACGTTCTGCCTCTTTTCCTATGCTTTACATGCAATTCCAGTCTACCTCCTGAAATCGGTTTCCTGCAATTCTGCCCCGCTTTCAAGTCCTCTTGGCAGCCTTACTTCAATATATTTTTGGATGATAGCTGTCATTTATAACTCTGCAGGTCTGTGAATGACAGTGCCCCTGAACTCCTTTCTTCAACTCGCTTTCTTGTGAGCTGGCCGCAACACCGCAGGATTGCTTCAGGCCCTAGTGTGGTTCTGGCACGGCACGCTGAGCCTTTGGTTAATTCCTCTTCCTGGTGGGAACTGAGAGTTAAATTTGCCCGTCCAGACACCTCCAGCTAGTCTCTCATTGGTTCTCCCTATTCCTGTTCATTTTCCGCAGAAATTGCAAACTGGGCCAAACAGGAGGTTAAAGGCACTGACTCTCCAAGTGGGGAGAGTGTTAGTAAAGCGTCTGGAATGTTGCACCCGAGTACCAGGGGACGAAAACTGACACATTTGAACACGTTTCCCGATGACACGGTGTATCATACTCTGGGTTCCACATGCATGTTTTAGCTGAAGGAAGAATCCCTTAAACCTGGAGAGTTGAGACCCATGGAATGGGTACCATGCAATATGACTTCAAAGGGTCTGCATTTGCTCACCGAACCTCACCAATCCTATCACTGCACCATTTATGCCGCTGTACACATGCTTGATTCTCTTTCGGAGACATATAAATCCATAGGATTTAAGATTCTTACTAGTCAGGTATATTCTTAGGCGTTTAATATGGGGCGTTGAGTCCACTTCGTTGAGCAAGGAGTAGCTCTTGTCTATTACATATTTGGCTTATGGAACGGTATCTGTGCTAATTTCAATCTCTGGTTTTATGCAGCACCCCAACTCACCTTTCCCCTTAAGCAAGCATAAGTTGGTTTTCTACATTTGAGACCCTGTTCTGTTTTGTAATTCAGTTCCTGTGTAGCCAAGTTTACATTCCGTGTAGTAGTGATATCTTATGATGTTTCTTTTTCTGTGTGACTTATTTCACTTAGAATCATCGTACCTGAATCCACTCATTATGCTGCTATGGGCCTGATGACATAGATTTCATTGCTGAGTGATATTGCATTGTACGTAAGTACCACAACTTCCTTATCCATTTTTCACTTTGTGTGATATTGAACTTGTACCGTAAACGAAGTTCTTGTAAACAGAGCCGTCCCAAAATTTGGGGTGGCTGTGTCTTTTTGATTTTAATTTCCCTAAGCTATAGGACCATAAGTGGAAGTGCCCTAGTCTCTGTTGCTTTGTTTTTTAGATGTTTCAGGAAACACCATACACTTCTCCAGAGTGGCTGTTGGCAATTTACATCCCGCCCATGAGCATAACAAGGCTCTCAGTTCTCCATGGCCTGTACTGCCTTTCTGGATTTTACACTTTTTTCAGATGGCCCTTTTGACCGGGGGGCAATGAGACTTCATTGTAGTGCAGATTTCCTTTGCAAGCTTGCTTGGTTGGCCAAAAAGGGCGTATGCGTTTTTTCCTGAATATATTCAGGAAAAAACGCATACGCCCTTTTTGGCCAAGTGCATCATTGTGGACGTTCTGCCTCTTTTCCTATGCTTTACATGCAATTCCAGTCTACCTCCTGAAATCGGTTTCCTGCAATTCTGCCCCGCTTTCAAGTCCTCTTGGCAGCCTTATTTCAATATATTTTTGTACGATAGCTGTCATTTATAACTCTGCAGGTTTGTGAATTACAGTGCCCCTGAGCTCCTTTCTTCAACTCGCTTTCTTGTGAGCTGACCGCAACACCGCAGCCTTGCTTCAGGCCCTAGTGTGGTTCCGGCATGGCACGCTGAGCCTTTGGTTAATTCCTCTTCCTGGTGGGAACTGAGAGTTAAATTTGCCCGTCCAGACACCTCCAGCTAGTCTCTCATTGGTTCTCCCTATTCCTGTTCATTTTCCGCAGAAATTGCAAAGTGGGCCAAACAGGAGGTTAAAGGCACTGACTCTGCAAGTGGAGAGAGTGTTAGTAAAGCGTCTGGAATGTTTCACCCGAGTACCAGGGGACGAAAACTGACACATTTGAACACGTTTCCCGATCACACGGTGGATCATACACTGGGTTCCACATGCATGTTTTAGCTTAAGGAAGAATCCCTTAAACCTGGAGAGTTGAGACCCATGGAATGGGTACCATGCAATATGACTTCAAAGGGTCTGCATTTGCTCACCGAACCTCACCAATCCTATCACTGCTGCGTTTATGTCGCTGTACACACGTTTGATTCTCTTTCGGAGACATATATATCCATAGGTTTTAAGATACTTACTTGTCAGGTATATTCTTAGGCGTTTAATATGGGGCGTTGAGTCCACTTCATTGAGCAAGGAGTAGCTCATGTTTATTACATATTTGGCTTATGGAACGGTATCTGTGCTAATTTCAATCTCTGGTTTTATGCAGCACCCCAACTCACCTTTCCCCTTAAGCAAGCATAAGTTGGTTTTCTCCATTTGAGAGACTGTTCTGTTTTGTAATTCAGTTCCTGTGTAGCCAAGTTTACATTCTGTGTACTAGTGATATGTTATGATGTTTCTTTTTCTGTGTGACTTATTTCACTTAGAATCATCGTACCTGAATCCACTCATTATGCTGCTACGGGCCTGATGACATAGATTTCATTGCTGAGTGATATTGCATTGTATGTAAGTAGCAAAACTTCATTATCCATTTTTCACTTTCTGTGATACTGAATTTGTACCGTAAACGAGGTTCTTGTAAACAGAGCCGTCCCAAACTTTGGGGTGGCTGTGTCTTTTTGATTTCAATTTCCCTAAGCTATAGGACCATAAGTGGAAATGCCCTAGGCTCTGTTGCTTTGTTTTTTAGATGTTTCAGGAAACACCATACACTTCTCCAGAGTGGCTGTTGGCAATTTATATCCTGCACATCAGCATAACAAGGCTCCCAGTTCTCCATGGCCTGTCCTGTCTTTCTGGATTTTACACTTTTTTCAGATGGCCCTTTTGACCGGGGGCAGTGAGACTTCATTGTAGTGCAGATTTCCTTTGCAAGCTTGCTTGGTTGGCCAAAAAGTGCGTATGCGTTTTTTCCTGCATATATTCAGGAAAAAACGCATACGCCCTTTTTGCCCAAGTGCATCATTGTGGACGTTCTGCCTCTTTTCCTATGCTTTACATGCAATTCCAGTCTACCTCCTGAAATCAGTTTCCTGCAATTCTGCCCCGCTTTCAAGTCCTCTTGGCAGCCTTACTTCAATATATTTTTGGATGATAGCTGTCATTTATAACTCTGCAGGTCTGTGAATGACAGTGCCCCTGAACTCCTTTCTTCAACTCGCTTTCTTGTGAGCTGGCCGCAACACCGCAGGATTGCTTCAGGCCCTAGTGTGGTTCCGGCACGGCACGCTGAGCGTTTGGTTAATTCCTCTTCCTGGTGGGAAATGAGAGTTAAATTTGCCCGTCCAGACACTTCCAGCTAGTCTCTCATTGGTTCTCCCTATTCCTGTTCATTTTCCGCAGAAATTGCAAACTGGGCCAAACAGGAGGTTAAAGGCACTGACTCTCCAAGTGGGGAGAGTGTTAGTAAAGCGTCTGGAATGTTGCACCCGAGTACCAGGGGACGAAAACTGACACATTTGAACACGTTTCCCGATCACACGGTGTATCATACTCTGGGTTCCACATGCATGTTTTAGCTGAAGGAAGAATCCCTTAAACCTGGAGAGTTGAGACCCATGGAATGGGTACCATGCAATATGACTTCAAAGGGTCTGCATTTGCTCACCGAACCTCACCAATCCTATCACTGCACCATTTATGCCGCTGTACACATGCTTGATTCTCTTTCGGAGACATATAAATCCATAGGATTTAAGATTCTTACTAGTCAGGTATATTCTTAGGCGTTTAATATGGGGCGTTGAGTCCACTTCGTTGAGCAAGGAGTAGCTCTTGTCTATTACATATTTGGCTTATGGAACGGTATCTGTGCTAATTTCAATCTCTGGTTTTATGCAGCACCCCAACTCACCTTTCCCCTTAAGCAAGCATAAGTTGGTTTTCTCCATTTGAGACCCTGTTCTGTTTTGTAATTCAGTTCCTGTGTAGCCAAGTTTACATTCCGTGTAGTAGTGATATCTTATGATGTTTCTTTTTCTGTGTGACTTATTTCACTTAGAATCATCGTACCTGAATCCACTCATTATGCTGCTACGGGCCTGATGACATAGATTTCATTGCTGAGTGATATTGCATTGTATGTAAGTACCAAAACTTCATTATCCATTTTTCACTTTCTGTGATACTGAATTCGTACCGTAAACGAGGTTCTTGTAAACAGAGCCGTCCCAAACTTTGGGGTGGCTGTGTCTTTTTGATTTTAAATTCCCTAAGCTATAGGACCATAAGTGGAAGTGCCCTAGGCTCTGTTGCTTTGTTTTTTAGATGTTTCAGGAAACACCATACACTTCTCCAGAGTGGCTGTTGGCAATTTATATCCTGCCCATCAGCATAACAAGGCTCCCAGTTCTCCATGGCCTGTCCTGCCTTTCTGGATTTTACACTTTTTTCAGATGGCCCTTTTGACCGGGGGCAGTGAGACTTCATTGTAGTGCAGATTTCCTTTGCAAGCTTGCTTGGTTGGCCAAAAAGAGCGTATGCGTTTTTTCCTGAATATATTCAGGAAAAAACGCATACGTCCTTTTTGGCCAAGTGCATCATTGTGGACGTTCTGCCTCTTTTCCTATGCTTTACATGCAATTCCAGTCTAACTCCTGAAATCGGTTTCCTGCAATTCTGCCCCGCTTTCAAGTCCTCTTGGCAGCCTTACTTCAATATATTTTTGGACGATAGCTATCATTTATAACTCTGCATGTTTGTGAATTACTGTGCCCCTGAGCTCCTTTCTTCAACTCGCTTTCTTGTGAGCTGGCCGCAACACCGCAGGATTGCTTCAGGCCCTAGTGTGGTTCCGGCACGGCACGCTGAGCCTTTGGTTAATTCCTCTTCCTGGTGGGAAATGAGAGTTAAATTTGCCCGTCCAGACACCTCCAGCTAGTCTCTCATTGGTTCTCCCTATTCCTGTTCATTTTCCGCAGAAATTGCAAACTGGGCCAAACAGGAGGTTAAAGGCACTGACTCTCCAAGTGGGGAGAGTGTTAGTAAAGCGTCTGGAATGTTGCACCCGAGTACCAGGGGACGAAAACTGACACATTTGAACACGTTTCCCGATGACACGGTGTATCATACTCTGGGTTCCACATGCATGTTTTAGCTGAAGGAAGAATCCCTTAAACCTGGAGAGTTGAGACCCATGGAATGGGTACCATGCAATATGACTTCAAAGGGTCTGCATTTGCTCACCTAACCTCACCAATCCTATCACTGCACCATTTATGCCGCTGTACACATGCTTGATTCTCTTTCAGAGACATATAAATCCATAGGATTTAAGATTCTTACTAGTCAGGTATATTCTTAGGCGTTTAATATGGGGCGTTGAGTCCACTTCGTTGAGCAAGGAGTAGCTCTTGTCTATTACATATTTGGCTTATGGAACGGTATCTGTGCTAATTTCAATCTCTGGTTTTATGCAGCACCCCAACTCACCTTTCCCCTTAAGCAAGCATAAGTTGGTTTTGTACATTTGAGACCCTGTTCTGTTTTGTAATTCAGTTCCTGTGTAGCCAAGTTTACATTCCGTGTAGTAGTGATATCTTATGATGTTTCTTTTTCTGTGTGACTTATTTCACTTAGAATCATCGTACCTGAATCCACTCATTATGCTGCTATGGGCCTGATGACATAGATTTCATTGCTGAGTGATATTGCATTGTACGTAAGTACCACAACTTCCTTATCCATTTTTCACTTTGTGTGATATTGAACTTGTACCGTAAACGAAGTTCTTGTAAACAGAGCCGTCCCAAAATTTGGGGTGGCTGTGTCTTTTTGATTTTAATTTCCCTAAGCTATAGGACCATAAGTGGAAGTGCCCTAGTCTCTGTTGCTTTGTTTTTTAGATGTTTCAGGAAACACCATACACTTCTCCAGAGTGGCTGTTGGCAATTTACATCCCGCCCATGAGCATAACAAGGCTCTCAGTTCTCCATGGCCTGTAGTGCCTTTCTGGATTTTACACTTTTTTCAGATGGCCCTTTTGACCGGGGGGCAATGAGACTTCATTGTAGTGCAGATTTCCTTTGCAAGCTTGCTTGGTTGGCCAAAAAGAGCGTATGCGTTTTTTCCTGAATATATTCAGGAAAAAACGCATACGCCCTTTTTGGCCAAGGGCATCATTGTGGACGTTCTGCCTCTTTTCCTATGCTTTACATGCAATTCCAGTCTACCTCCTGAAATCGGTTTCCTGCAATTCTGCCCCGCTTTCAAGTCCTCTTGGCAGCCTTATTTCAATATATTTTTGTACGATAGCTGTCATTTATAACTCTGCAGGTTTGTGAATTACAGTGCCCCTGAGCTCCTTTCTTCAACTCGCTTTCTTGTGAGCTGACCGCAACACCGCAGCCTTGCTTCAGGCCCTAGTGTGGTTCCGGCATGGCACACTGAGCCTTTGGTTAATTCCTCTTCCTGGTGGGAAATGAGAGTTAAATTTGCCCGTCCAGACACCTCCAGCTAGTCTCTCATTGGTTCTCCCTATTCCTGTTCATTTTCCGCAGAAATTGCAAACTGGGCCAAACAGGAGGTTAAAGGCACTGACTCTGCAAGTGGAGAGAGTGTTAGTAAAGCGTCTGGAATGTTTCACCCGAGTACCAGGGGACGAAAACTGACACATTTGAACACGTTTCCCGATCACACGGTGGATCATACACTGGGTTCCACATGCATGTTTTAGCTGAAGGAAGAATCCCTTAAACCTGGAGAGTTGAGACCCATGGAATGGGTACCATGCAATATGACTTCAAAGGGTCTGCATTTGCTCACCGAACCTCACCAATCCTATCACTGCTGCGTTTATGCCACTGTACACACGTTTGATTCTCTTTCGGAGACATATAAATCCATACGTTTTAAGATACTTACTTGTCAGGTATATTCTTAGGCGTTTAATATGGGGCGTTGAGTCCACTTCATTGAGCAAGGAGTAGCTCATGTTTATTACATATTTGGCTTATGGAACGGTATCTGTGCTAATTTCAATCTCTGGTTTTATGCAGCACCCCAACTCACCTTTCCCCTTAAGCAAGCATAAGTTGGTTTTCTCCATTTGAGAGACTGTTCTGTTTTGTAATTCAGTTCCTGTGTAGCCAAGTTTACATTGTGTGTACTAGTGATATGTTATGATGTTTCTTTTTCTGTGTGACTTATTTCACTTAGAATCATCGTACCTGAATCCACTCATTATGCTGCTACGGGCCTGATGACATAGATTTCATTGCTGAGTGATATTGCATTGTATGTAAGTACCACAACTTCTTTATTCATTTTTCACTTTCTGTGATATTGAATTTGTACTGTAAACGAGGTTCTTGTAAACAGAGCCGTCCCAAACTTTGGGGTAGCTGTGTCTTTTTGATTTTAATTTCCCTAAGCTATAGGACCATAAGTGGAAGTGCCCTAGTCTCTGTTGCTTTGTTTTTTAGATGTTTCAGGAAACACCATACACTTCTCCAGAGTGGCTGTTGGCAATTTACATCCCGCCTATGAGCATAACAAGGCTCCCAGTTCTCCATGGCCTGTACTGCCTTTCTGGATTTTACACTTTTTTCAGATGGCCCTTTTGACCGGGGGGCAGTGAGACTTCATTGTAGTGCAGATTTCCTTTGCAAGCTTGCTTGGTTGGCCAAAAAGGGCGTATGCGTTTTTTCCTGAATATATTCAGGAAAAAACGCATACACCCTTTTTGGCCAAGTGCATCATTGTGGACGTTCTGCCTCTTTTCCTATGCTTTACATGCAATTCCAGTCTACCTCCTGAAATCGGTTTCCTGCAATTCTGCCCCGATTTCAAGTCCTCTTGTCAGCCTTACTTCAATATATTTTTGTACGATAGCTGTCATTTATAACTCTGCAGGTTTGTGAATTACAGTGCCCCTGAGCTCCTTTCTTCAACTCGCTTTCTTGTGAGCTGACCGCAACACCGCGGGATTGCTTCAGGCCCTAGTGTGGTTCCGGCATGGCACGCTGAGCCTTTGGTTAATTCCTCTTCCTGGTGGGAACTGAGAGTTAAATTTGCCCGTCCAGACACCTCCAGCTAGTCTCTCATTGGTTCTCCCTATTCCTGTTCATTTTCTGCAGAAATTGCAAACTGGGCCAAACAGGAGGTTAAAGGCACTGACTCTCCAAGTGGGGAGAGTGTTAGTAAAGCGTCTGGAATGTTTCACCCGAGTACCAGGGGACGAAAACTGACACATTTGAACACGTTTCCCGATCACACGGTGGATCATACACTGGGTTCCACATGCATGTTTTAGCTGAAGGAAGAATCCCTTAAACCTGGAGAGTTGAGACCTATGGAATGGGTATCATGCAATATGACTTCAAAGGGTCTGCATTTGCTCACCAAACCTCACCAATCCTATCACTGCTGCGTTTATGCCGCTGTACACACGTTTGATTCTCTTTCGGAGACATATAAATCCATAGGTTTTAAGATTCTTACTTGTCAGGTATATTCTTAGGCGTTTAATATGGGGCATTGAGTCCACTTCGTTGAGCAAGGAGTAGCTCATGTCTATTACATATTTGGCTTATGGAACGGTATCTGTGCTAATTTCAATCTCTGGTTTTATGCAGCACCCCAACTCACCTTTCCCCTTAAGCAAGCATAAGTTGGTTTTCTCCATTTGAGACACTGTTCTGTTTTGTAATTCAGTTCCTGTGTAGACAAGTTTACATTCCGTGTAGTAGTGATATCTTATGATGTTTGTTTTTCTGTGTGACTTATTTCACTTAGAATCATCGTACCTGAAACCACTCATTATGCTGCTACGGGCCTGATGACATAGATTTCATTGCTGAGTGATATTGCATTGTATGTAAGTAGCAAAATTTCATTATCCATTTTTCACTTTCTGTGATACTGAATTTGTACCGTAAACGAGGTTCTTGTAAACAGAGCCGTCCCAAACTTCGGGGTGGCTGTGTCTTTTTTATTTTAATTTCCCTAAGCTATAGGACCATAAGTGGAAATGCCCTAGGCTCTGTTGCTTTGTTTTTTAGATGTTTCAGGAAACACCATACACTTCTCCAGAGTGGCTGTTGGCAATTTATATCCTGCCCATCAGCATAACAAGGCTCCCAGTTCTCCATGGCCTGTCCTGCCTTTCTGGATTTTACACTTTTTTCAGATGGCCCTTTTGACCCGGGGCAGTGAGACTTCATTGTAGTGCAGATTTCCTTTGCAAGCTTGCTTGGTTGGCCAAAAAGAGCGTATGCGTTTTTTCCTGAATATATTCAGGAAAAAACGCATACGTCCTTTTTGGCCAAGTGCATCATTGTGGACGTTCTGCCTCTTTTCCTATGCTTTACATGCAATTCCAGTCTAACTCCTGAAATCGGTTTCCTGCAATTCTGCCCCGCTTTCAAGTCCTCTTGGCAGCCTTACTTCAATATATTTTTGGACGATAGCTATCATTTATAACTCTGCATGTTTGTGAATTACTGTGCCCCTGAGCTCCTTTCTTCAACTCGCTTTCTTGTGAGCTGGCCGCAACACGGCAGGATTGCTTCAGGCCCTAGTGTGGTTCCGGCACGGCACGCTGAGCCTTTGGTTAATTCCTCTTCCTGGTGGGAAATGAGAGTTAAATTTGCCCGTCCAGACACCTCCAGCTAGTCTCTCATTGGTTCTCCCTATTCCTGTTCATTTTCCGCAGAAATTGCAAACTGGGCCAAACAGGAGGTTAAAGGCACTGACTCTCCAAGTGGGGAGAGTGTTAGTAAAGCGTCTGGAATGTTGCACCCGAGTACCAGGGGACGAAAACTGACACATTTGAACACGTTTCCCGATGACACGGTGTATCATACTCTGGGTTCCACATGCATGTTTTAGCTGAAGGAAGAATCCCTTAAACCTGGAGAGTTGAGACCCATGGAATGGGTACCATGCAATATGACTTCAAAGGGTCTGCATTTGCTCACCGAACCTCACCAATCCTATCACTGCACCATTTATGCCTCTGTACACAAGCTTGATTCTCTTTCGGAGACATATAAATCCATAGGATTTAAGATTCTTACTAGTCAGGTATATTCTTAGGCGTTTAATATGGGGCGTTGAGTCCACTTCGTTGAGCAAGGAGTAGCTCTTGTCTATTACATATTTGGCTTATGGAACGGTATCTGTGCTAATTTCAATCTCTGGTTTTATGCAGCACCCCAACTCACCTTTCCCCTTAAGCAAGCATAAGTTGGTTTTCTACATTTGAGACCCTGTTCTGTTTTGTAATTCAGTTCCTGTGTAGCCAAGTTTACATTCCGTGTAGTAGTGATATCTTATGATGTTTCTTTTTCTGTGTGACTTATTTCACTTAGAATCATCGTACCTGAATCCACTCATTATGCTGCTACGGGCCTGATGACATAGATTTCATTGCTGAGTGATATTGCATTGTATGTAAGTACCAAAACTTCATTATCCATTTTTCACTTTCTGTGATACTGAATTCTTACCGTAAACGAGGTTCTTGTAAACAGAGCCGTCCCAAACTTTGGGGTGGCTGTGTCTTTTTGATTTTAATTTCCCTAAGCTATAGGACCATAAGTGGAAGTGCTCTAGGCTCTGTTGCTTTGTTTTTTAGATGTTTCAGGAAACACCATACACTTCTCCAGAGTGGCTGTTGGCAATTTATATCCTGCCCATCAGCATAACAAGGCTCCCAGTTCTCCATGGCCTGTCCTGCCTTTCTGGATTTTACACTTTTTTCAGATGGCCCTTTTGACCCGGGGCAGTGAGACTTCATTGTAGTGCAGATTTCCTTTGCAAGCTTGCTTGGTTGGCCAAAAAGAGCGTATGCGTTTTTTCCTGAATATATTCAGGAAAAAACGCATACGTCCTTTTTGGCCAAGTGCATCATTGTGGACGTTCTGCCTCTTTTCCTATGCTTTACATGCAATTCCAGTCTAACTCCTGAAATCGGTTTCCTGCAATTCTGCCCCGCTTTCAAGTCCTCTTGGCAGCCTTACTTCAATATATTTTTGGACGATAGCTATCATTTATAACTCTGCATGTTTGTGAATTACTGTGCCCCTGAGCTCCTTTCTTCAACTCGCTTTCTTGTGAGCTGGCCGCAACACGGCAGGATTGCTTCAGGCCCTAGTGTGGTTCCGGCACGGCACGCTGAGCCTTTGGTTAATTCCTCTTCCTGGTGGGAAATGAGAGTTAAATTTGCCCGTCCAGACACCTCCAGCTAGTCTCTCATTGGTTCTCCCTATTCCTGTTCATTTTCCGCAGAAATTGCAAACTGGGCCAAACAGGAGGTTAAAGGCACTGACTCTCCAAGTGGGGAGAGTGTTAGTAAAGCGTCTGGAATGTTGCACCCGAGTACCAGGGGACGAAAACTGACACATTTGAACACGTTTCCCGATGACACGGTGTATCATACTCTGGGTTCCACATGCATGTTTTAGCTGAAGGAAGAATCCCTTAAACCTGGAGAGTTGAGACCCATGGAATGGGTACCATGCAATATGACTTCAAAGGGTCTGCATTTGCTCACCGAACCTCACCAATCCTATCACTGCACCATTTATGCCTCTGTACACAAGCTTGATTCTCTTTCGGAGACATATAAATCCATAGGATTTAAGATTCTTACTAGTCAGGTATATTCTTAGGCGTTTAATATGGGGCGTTGAGTCCACTTCGTTGAGCAAGGAGTAGCTCTTGTCTATTACATATTTGGCTTATGGAACGGTATCTGTGCTAATTTCAATCTCTGGTTTTATGCAGCACCCCAACTCACCTTTCCCCTTAAGCAAGCATAAGTTGGTTTTCTACATTTGAGACCCTGTTCTGTTTTGTAATTCAGTTCCTGTGTAGCCAAGTTTACATTCCGTGTAGTAGTGATATCTTATGATGTTTGTTTTTCTGTGTGACTTATTTCACTTAGAATCATCGTACCTGAAACCACTCATTATGCTGCTACGGGCCTGATGACATAGATTTCATTGCTGAGTGATATTGCATTGTATGTAAGTAGCAAAACTTCATTATCCATTTTTCACTTTCTGTGATACTGAATTTGTACCGTAAACGAGGTTCTTGTAAACAGAGCCGTCCCAAACTTCGGGGTGGCTGTGTCTTTTTTATTTTAATTTCCCTAAGCTATAGGACCATAAGTGGAAATGCCCTAGGCTCTGTTGCTTTGTTTTTTAGATGTTTCAGGAAACACCATACACTTCTCCAGAGTGGCTGTTGGCAATTTATATCCTGCACATCAGCATAACAAGGCTCCCAGTTCTCCATGGCCTGTCCTGTCTTTCTGGATTTTACACTTTTTTCAGATGGCCCTTTTGACCGGGGGCAGTGAGACTTCATTGTAGTGCAGATTTCCTTTGCAAGCTTGCTTGGTTGGCCAAAAAGTGCGTATGCGTTTTTTCCTGCATATATTCAGGAAAAAACGCATACGCCCTTTTTGCCCAAGTGCATCATTGTGGACGTTCTGCCTCTTTTCCTATGCTTTACATGCAATTCCAGTCTACCTCCTGAAATCAGTTTCCTGCAATTCTGCCCCGCTTTCAAGTCCTCTTGGCAGCCTTACTTCAATATATTTTTGGATGATAGCTGTCATTTATAACTCTGCAGGTCTGTGAATGACAGTGCCCCTGAACTCCTTTCTTCAACTCGCTTTCTTGTGAGCTGGCCGCAACACCGCAGGATTGCTTCAGGCCCTAGTGTGGTTCTGGCATGGCACGCTGAACCTTTGGTTAATTCCTCTTCCTGGTGGGAAATGAGAGTTAAATTTGCCCGTCCAGACACCTCCAGCTAGTCTCTCATTGGTTCTCCCTATTCCTGTTCATTTTCCGCAGAAATTGCAAACTGGGCCAAACAGGAGGTTAAAGGCACTGACTCTCCAAGTGGGGAGAGAGTTAGTAAAGCGTCTGGAATGTTGCACCCGAATACCAGGGGATGAAAACTGACACATTTGAACACGTTTCCCGATCACACGGTGGATCATACTCTGGGTTCCACATGCATGTTTTAGCTGAAGGAAGAATCCCTTAAACCTGGAGAGTTGAGACCCATGAAATGGGTACCATGCAATATGACTTCAAAGGGTCTGCATTTGCTCACCGAACCTCACCAATCCTATCACTGCTGCGTTTATGCCACTGTACACACGCTTGATTCTCTTTCAGAGACATATAAATCCGTAGGTTTTAAGATTCTTACTAGTCAGGTATATTCTTAGGCGTTTAATATGGGGCGTTGAGTCCACTTCGTTGAGCAAGGAGTAGCTCTTGTCTATTACATATTTGGCTTATGGAACGGTATCTGTGCTAATTTCAATCTCTGGTTTTATGCAGCACCCCAACTCACCTTTCCCCTTAAGCAAGCATAAGTTGGTTTTCTACATTTGAGACCCTGTTCTGTTTTGTAATTCAGTTCCTGTGTAGCCAAGTTTACATTCCGTGTAGTAGTGATATCTTATGATGTTTCTTTTTCTGTGTGACTTATTTCACTTAGAATCATCGTACCTGAATCCACTCATTATGCTGCTACGGGCCTGATGACATAGATTTCATTGCTGAGTGATATTGCATTGTATGTAAGTAGCAAAACTTCATTATCCATTTTTCACTTTCTGTGATACTGAATTCGTACCGTAAACGAGGTTCTTGTAAACAGAGCCGTCCCAAACTTTGGGGTGGCTGTGTCTTTTTGATTTTAATTTCCCTAAGCTATAGGACCATAAGTGGAAGTGCTCTAGGCTCTGTTGCTTTGTTTTTTAGATGTTTCAGGAAACACCATACACTTCTCCAGAGTGGCTGTTGGCAATTTATATCCTGCCCATCAGCATAACAAGGCTCCCAGTTCTCCATGGCCTGTCCTGCCTTTCTGGATTTTACACTTTTTTCAGATGGCCCTTTTGACCCGGGGCAGTGAGACTTCATTGTAGTGCAGATTTCCTTTGCAAGCTTGCTTGGTTGGCCAAAAAGAGCGTATGCGTTTTTTCCTGAATATATTCAGGAAAAAACGCATACGCCCTTTTTGGCCAAGTGCATCATTGTGGACGTTCTGCCTCTTTTCCTATGCTTTACATGCAATTCCAGTCTACCTCCTGAAATCGCTTTCCTGCAATTCTGCCCCGCTTTCAAGTCCTCTTGGCAGCCTTACTTCAATATATTTTTGGATGATAGCTGTCATTTATAACTCTGCAGGTCTGTGAATGACAGTGCCCCTGAACTCCTTTCTTCAACTCGCTTTCTTGTGAGCTGGCCGCAACACCGCAGGATTGCTTCAGGCCCTAGTGTGGTTCCGGCACGGCACGCTGAGCCTTTGGTTAATTCCTCTTCCTGGTGGGAAATGAGAGTTAAATTTGCCCGTCCAGACACCTCCAGCTAGTCTCTCATTGGTTCTCCCTATTCCTGTTCATTTTCCGCAGAAATTGCAAACTGGGCCAAACAGGAGGTTAAAGGCACTGACTCTCCAAGTGGGGAGAGTGTTAGTAAAGCATCTGGAATGTTGCACCCGAGTACCAGGGGACGAAAACTGACACATTTGAACACGTTTCCCGATGACACGGTGTATCATACTCTGGGTTCCACATGCATCTTTTAGCTGAAGGAAGAATCCCTTAAACCTGGAGAGTTGAGACCCATGGAATGGGTACCATGCAATATGACTTCAAAGGGTCTGCATTTGCTCACCGAACCTCACCAATCCTATCACTGCACCATTTATGCCGCTGTACACATGCTTGATTCTCTTTCTGAGACATATAAATCCATAGGATTTAAGATTCTTACTAGTCAGATATATTCTTAGGCGTTTAATATGGGGCGTTGAGTCCACTTCGTTGAGCAAGGAGTAGCTCTTGTCTATTACATATTTGGCTTATGGAACGGTATCTGTGCTAATTTCAATCTCTGGTTTTATGCAGCACCCCAACTCACCTTTCCCCTTAAGCAAGCATAAGTTGGTTTTCTACATTTGAGACCCTGTTCTGTTTTGTAATTCAGTTCCTGTGTAGCCAAGTTTACATTCCGTGTAGTAGTGATATCTTATGATGTTTCTTTTTCTCTGTGACTTATTTCACTTAGAATCATCGTACCTGAATCCACTCATTATGCTGCTACGGGCCTGATGACATAGATTTCATTGCTGAGTGATATTGCATTGTACGTAAGTACCAAAACTTCATTATCCATTTTTCACTTTCTGTGATACTGAATTCGTACCGTAAACGAGGTTCTTGTAAACATAGCCGTCCCAAACTTTGGGGTGGCTGTGTCTTTTTGATTTTAATTTCCCTAAGCTATAGGACCATAAGTGGAAGTGCTCTAGGCTCTGTTGCTTTGTTTTTTAGATGTTTCGGGAAACACCATACACTTCTCCAGAGTGGCTGTTGGCAATTTATATCCTGCCCATCAGCATAACAAGGCTCCCAGTTCTCCATGGCCTGTCCTGCCTTTCTGGATTTTACACTTTTTTCAGATGGCCCTTTTGACCGGGGGCAGTGAGACTTCATTGTAGTGCAGATTTCCTTTGCAAGCTTGCTTGGTTGGCCAAAAAGAGCGTATGCGTTTTTTCCTGAATATATTCAGGAAAAAACGCATACGTCCTTTTTGGCCAAGTGCATCATTGTGGACGTTCTGCCTCTTTTCCTATGCTTTACATGCAATTCCAGTCTAACTCCTGAAATCGGTTTCCTGCAATTCTGCCCCGCTTTCAAGTCCTCTTGGCAGCCTTACTTCAATATATTTTTGGACGATAGCTATCATTTATAACTCTGCATGTTTGTGAATTACTGTGCCCCTGAGCTCCTTTCTTCAACTCGCTTTCTTGTGAGCTGGCCGCAACACGGCAGGATTGCTTCAGGCCCTAGTGTGGTTCCGGCACGGCACGCTGAGCCTTTGGTTAATTCCTCTTCCTGGTGGGAAATGAGAGTTAAATTTGCCCGTCCAGACACCTCCAGCTAGTCTCTCATTGGTTCTCCCTATTCCTGTTCATTTTCCGCAGAAATTGCAAACTGGGCCAAACAGGAGGTTAAAGGCACTGACTCTCCAAGTGGGGAGAGTGTTAGTAAAGCGTCTGGAATGTTGCACCCGAGTACCAGGGGACGAAAACTGACACATTTGAACACGTTTCCCGATGACACGGTGTATCATACTCTGGGTTCCACATGCATGTTTTAGCTGAAGGAAGAATCCCTTAAACCTGGAGAGTTGAGACCCATGGAATGGGTACCATGCAATATGACTTCAAAGGGTCTGCATTTGCTCACCGAACCTCACCAATCCTATCACTGCACCATTTATGCCTCTGTACACAAGCTTGATTCTCTTTCGGAGACATATAAATCCATAGGATTTAAGATTCTTACTAGTCAGGTATATTCTTAGGCGTTTAATATGGGGCGTTGAGTCCACTTCGTTGAGCAAGGAGTAGCTCTTGTCTATTACATATTTGGCTTATGGAACGGTATCTGTGCTAATTTCAATCTCTGGTTTTATGCAGCACCCCAACTCACCTTTCCCCTTAAGCAAGCATAAGTTGGTTTTCTACATTTGAGACCCTGTTCTGTTTTGTAATTCAGTTCCTGTGTAGCCAAGTTTACATTCCGTGTAGTAGTGATATCTTATGATGTTTCTTTTTCTGTGTGACTTATTTCACTTAGAATCATCGTACCTGAATCCACTCATTATGCTGCTACGGGCCTGATGACATAGATTTCATTGCTGAGTGATATTGCATTGTATGTAAGTACCAAAACTTCATTATCCATTTTTCACTTTCTGTGATACTGAATTCTTACCGTAAACGAGGTTCTTGTAAACAGAGCCGTCCCAAACTTTGGGGTGGCTGTGTCTTTTTGATTTTAATTTCCCTAAGCTATAGGACCATAAGTGGAAGTGCTCTAGGCTCTGTTGCTTTGTTTTTTAGATGTTTCAGGAAACACCATACACTTCTCCAGAGTGGCTGTTGGCAATTTATATCCTGCCCATCAGCATAACAAGGCTCCCAGTTCTCCATGGCCTGTCCTGCCTTTCTGGATTTTACACTTTTTTCAGATGGCCCTTTTGACCCGGGGCAGTGAGACTTCATTGTAGTGCAGATTTCCTTTGCAAGCTTGCTTGGTTGGCCAAAAAGAGCGTATGCGTTTTTTCCTGAATATATTCAGGAAAAAACGCATACGTCCTTTTTGGCCAAGTGCATCATTGTGGACGTTCTGCCTCTTTTCCTATGCTTTACATGCAATTCCAGTCTAACTCCTGAAATCGGTTTCCTGCAATTCTGCCCCGCTTTCAAGTCCTCTTGGCAGCCTTACTTCAATATATTTTTGGACGATAGCTATCATTTATAACTCTGCATGTTTGTGAATTACTGTGCCCCTGAGCTCCTTTCTTCAACTCGCTTTCTTGTGAGCTGGCCGCAACACGGCAGGATTGCTTCAGGCCCTAGTGTGGTTCCGGCACGGCACGCTGAGCCTTTGGTTAATTCCTCTTCCTGGTGGGAAATGAGAGTTAAATTTGCCCGTCCAGACACCTCCAGCTAGTCTCTCATTGGTTCTCCCTATTCCTGTTCATTTTCCGCAGAAATTGCAAACTGGGCCAAACAGGAGGTTAAAGGCACTGACTCTCCAAGTGGGGAGAGTGTTAGTAAAGCGTCTGGAATGTTGCACCCGAGTACCAGGGGACGAAAACTGACACATTTGAACACGTTTCCCGATGACACGGTGTATCATACTCTGGGTTCCACATGCATGTTTTAGCTGAAGGAAGAATCCCTTAAACCTGGAGAGTTGAGACCCATGGAATGGGTACCATGCAATATGACTTCAAAGGGTCTGCATTTGCTCACCGAACCTCACCAATCCTATCACTGCACCATTTATGCCTCTGTACACAAGCTTGATTCTCTTTCGGAGACATATAAATCCATAGGATTTAAGATTCTTACTAGTCAGGTATATTCTTAGGCGTTTAATATGGGGCGTTGAGTCCACTTCGTTGAGCAAGGAGTAGCTCTTGTCTATTACATATTTGGCTTATGGAACGGTATCTGTGCTAATTTCAATCTCTGGTTTTATGCAGCACCCCAACTCACCTTTCCCCTTAAGCAAGCATAAGTTGGTTTTCTACATTTGAGACCCTGTTCTGTTTTGTAATTCAGTTCCTGTGTAGCCAAGTTTACATTCCGTGTAGTAGTGATATCTTATGATGTTTCTTTTTCTGTGTGACTTATTTCACTTAGAATCATCGTACCTGAATCCACTCATTATGCTGCTATGGGCCTGATGACATAGATTTCATTGCTGAGTGATATTGCATTGTACGTAAGTACCACAACTTCTTTATCTATTTTTCACTTTCTGTGATATTGAACTTGTACCGTAAACGAAGTTCTTGTAAACAGAGCCGTCCCAAACTTTGGGGTGGCTGTGCCTTTTTTATTTTAATTTCCCTAAGCTATAGGACCATAAGTGGAAGTGCCCTAGTCTCTGTTGCTTTGTTTTTTAGATGTTTCAGGAAACACCATACACTTCTCCAGAGTGGCTGTTGGCAATTTACATCCCGCCCATGAGCATAACAAGGCTCCCAGTTCTCCATGGCCTGTACTGCCTTTCTGGATTTTACACTTTTTTCAGATGGCCCTTTTGACCGGGGGGCAGTGAGACTTCATTGTAGTGCAGATTTCCTTTGCAAGCTTGCTTGGTTGGCCAAAAAGGGCGTATGCGTTTTTTCCTGAATATATTCAGGAAAAAACGCATACGCCCTTTTTGGCCAAGTGCATCATTGTGGACGTTCTGCCTCTTTTCCTATGCTTTACATGCAATTCCAGTCTACCTCCTGAAATCGGTTTCCTGCAATTCTGCCCCGCTTTCAAGTCCTCTTGGCAGCCTTACTTCAATATATTTTTGGATGATAGCTGTCATTTATAACTCTGCAGGTCTGTGAATGACAGTGCCCCTGAACTCCTTTCTTCAACTCGCTTTCTTGTGAGCTGGCCGCAACACCGCAGGATTGCTTCAGGCCCTAGTGTGGTTCCGGCACGGCACGCTGAGCCTTTGGTTAATTTCTCTTCCTGGTGGGAAATGAGAGTTAAATTTGCCCGTCCAGACACCTCCAGCTAGTCTCTCATTGGTTCTCCCTATTCCTGTTCATTTTCCGCAGAAATTGAAAACTGGGCCAAACAGGAGGTTAAACGCACTGACTCTCCAAGTGGGGAGAGTGTTAGTAAAGCATCTGGAATGTTGCACCCGAGTACCAGGGGACGAAAACTGACACATTTGAACACGTTTCCCGATGACACGGTGTATCATACTCTGGGTTCCACATGCATCTTTTAGCTGAAGGAAGAATCCCTTAAACCTGGAGAGTTGAGACCCATGGAATGGGTACCATGCAATATGACTTCAAAGGGTCTGCATTTGCTCACCGAACCTCACCAATCCTATCACTGCACCATTTATGCCGCTGTACACATGCTTGATTCTCTTTCGGAGACATATAAATCCATAGGATTTAAGATTCTTACTAGTCAGGTATATTCTTAGGCGTTTAATATGGGGCGTTGAGTCCACTTCGTTGAGCAGGGAGTAGCTCTTGTCTATTACATATTTGGCTTATGGAACGGTATCTGTGCTAATTTCAATCTCTGGTTTTATGTAGCACCCCAACTCACCTTTCCCCTTAAGCAAGCATAAGTTGGTTTTCTACATTTGAGACCGTGTTCTGTTTTGTAATTCAGTTCCTGTGTAGCCAAGTTTACATTCCGTGTAGTAGTGATATCTTATGATGTTTCTTTTTCTGTGTGACTTATTTCACTTAGAATCATCGTACCTGAATCCACTCATTATGCTGCTACGGGCCTGATGACATAGATTTCATTGCTGAGTGATATTGCATTGTATGTAAGTACCAAAACTTCATTATCCATTTTTCACTTTCTGTGATACTGAATTCTTACCGTAAACGAGGTTCTTGTAAACAGAGCCGTCCCAAACTTTGGGGTGGCTGTGTCTTTTTGATTTTAATTTCCCTAAGCTATAGGACCATAAGTGGAAGTGCTCTAGGCTCTGTTGCTTTGTTTTTTAGATGTTTCAGGAAACACCATACACTTCTCCAGAGTGGCTGTTGGCAATTTATATCCTGCCCATCAGCATAACAAGGCTCCCAGTTCTCCATGGCCTGTCCTGCCTTTCTGGATTTTACACTTTTTTCAGATGGCCCTTTTGACCCGGGGCAGTGAGACTTCATTGTAGTGCAGATTTCCTTTGCAAGCTTGCTTGGTTGGCCAAAAAGAGCGTATGCGTTTTTTCCTGAATATATTCAGGAAAAAACGCATACGTCCTTTTTGGCCAAGTGCATCATTGTGGACGTTCTGCCTCTTTTCCTATGCTTTACATGCAATTCCAGTCTAACTCCTGAAATCGGTTTCCTGCAATTCTGCCCCGCTTTCAAGTCCTCTTGGCAGCCTTACTTCAATATATTTTTGGACGATAGCTATCATTTATAACTCTGCATGTTTGTGAATTACTGTGCCCCTGAGCTCCTTTCTTCAACTCGCTTTCTTGTGAGCTGGCCGCAACACGGCAGGATTGCTTCAGGCCCTAGTGTGGTTCCGGCACGGCACGCTGAGCCTTTGGTTAATTCCTCTTCCTGGTGGGAAATGAGAGTTAAATTTGCCCGTCCAGACACCTCCAGCTAGTCTCTCATTGGTTCTCCCTATTCCTGTTCATTTTCCGCAGAAATTGCAAACTGGGCCAAACAGGAGGTTAAAGGCACTGACTCTCCAAGTGGGGAGAGTGTTAGTAAAGCGTCTGGAATGTTGCACCCGAGTACCAGGGGACGAAAACTGACACATTTGAACACGTTTCCCGATGACACGGTGTATCATACTCTGGGTTCCACATGCATGTTTTAGCTGAAGGAAGAATCCCTTAAACCTGGAGAGTTGAGACCCATGGAATGGGTACCATGCAATATGACTTCAAAGGGTCTGCATTTGCTCACCGAACCTCACCAATCCTATCACTGCACCATTTATGCCTCTGTACACAAGCTTGATTCTCTTTCGGAGACATATAAATCCATAGGATTTAAGATTCTTACTAGTCAGGTATATTCTTAGGCGTTTAATATGGGGCGTTGAGTCCACTTCGTTGAGCAAGGAGTAGCTCTTGTCTATTACATATTTGGCTTATGGAACGGTATCTGTGCTAATTTCAATCTCTGGTTTTATGCAGCACCCCAACTCACCTTTCCCCTTAAGCAAGCATAAGTTGGTTTTCTACATTTGAGACCCTGTTCTGTTTTGTAATTCAGTTCCTGTGTAGCCAAGTTTACATTCCGTGTAGTAGTGATATCTTATGATGTTTCTTTTTCTGTGTGACTTATTTCACTTAGAATCATCGTACCTGAATCCACTCATTATGCTGCTATGGGCCTGATGACATAGATTTCATTGCTGAGTGATATTGCATTGTACGTAAGTACCACAACTTCTTTATCTATTTTTCACTTTCTGTGATATTGAACTTGTACCGTAAACGAAGTTCTTGTAAACAGAGCCGTCCCAAACTTTGGGGTGGCTGTGCCTTTTTTATTTTAATTTCCCTAAGCTATAGGACCATAAGTGGAAGTGCCCTAGTCTCTGTTGCTTTGTTTTTTAGATGTTTCAGGAAACACCATACACTTCTCCAGAGTGGCTGTTGGCAATTTACATCCCGCCCATGAGCATAACAAGGCTCCCAGTTCTCCATGGCCTGTACTGCCTTTCTGGATTTTACACTTTTTTCAGATGGCCCTTTTGACCGGGGGGCAGTGAGACTTCATTGTAGTGCAGATTTCCTTTGCAAGCTTGCTTGGTTGGCCAAAAAGGGCGTATGCGTTTTTTCCTGAATATATTCAGGAAAAAACGCATACGCCCTTTTTGGCCAAGTGCATCATTGTGGACGTTCTGCCTCTTTTCCTATGCTTTACATGCAATTCCAGTCTACCTCCTGAAATCGGTTTCCTGCAATTCTGCCCCGCTTTCAAGTCCTCTTGGCAGCCTTACTTCAATATATTTTTGGATGATAGCTGTCATTTATAACTCTGCAGGTCTGTGAATGACAGTGCCCCTGAACTCCTTTCTTCAACTCGCTTTCTTGTGAGCTGGCCGCAACACCGCAGGATTGCTTCAGGCCCTAGTGTGGTTCCGGCACGGCACGCTGAGCCTTTGGTTAATTTCTCTTCCTGGTGGGAAATGAGAGTTAAATTTGCCCGTCCAGACACCTCCAGCTAGTCTCTCATTGGTTCTCCCTATTCCTGTTCATTTTCCGCAGAAATTGAAAACTGGGCCAAACAGGAGGTTAAACGCACTGACTCTCCAAGTGGGGAGAGTGTTAGTAAAGCATCTGGAATGTTGCACCCGAGTACCAGGGGACGAAAACTGACACATTTGAACACGTTTCCCGATGACACGGTGTATCATACTCTGGGTTCCACATGCATCTTTTAGCTGAAGGAAGAATCCCTTAAACCTGGAGAGTTGAGACCCATGGAATGGGTACCATGCAATATGACTTCAAAGGGTCTGCATTTGCTCACCGAACCTCACCAATCCTATCACTGCACCATTTATGCCGCTGTACACATGCTTGATTCTCTTTCTGAGACATATAAATCCATAGGATTTAAGATTCTTACTAGTCAGGTATATTCTTAGGCGTTTAATATGGGGCGTTGAGTCCACTTCGTTGAGCAAGGAGTAGCTCTTGTCTATTACATATTTGGCTTATGGAACGGTATCTGTGCTAATTTCAATCTCTGGTTTTATGCAGCACCCCAACTCACCTTTCCCCTTAAGCAAGCATAAGTTGGTTTTCTCCATTTGAGACACTGTTCTGTTTTGTAATTCAGTTCCTTTGTAGACAAGTTTACATTCCGTGTAGTAGTGATATCTTATGATGTTTGTTTTTCTGTGTGACTTATTTCACTTAGAATCATCGTACCTGAAACCACTCATTATGCTGCTACGGGCCTGATGACATAGATTTCATTGCTGAGTGATATTGCATTGTATGTAAGTAGCAAAACTTCATTATCCATTTTTCACTTTCTGTGATACTGAATTTGTACCGTAAACGAGGTTCTTGTAAACAGAGCCGTCCCAAACTTCGGGGTGGCTGTGTCTTTTTTATTTTAATTTCCCTAAGCTATAGGACCATAAGTGGAAATGCCCTAGGCTCTGTTGCTTTGTTTTTTAGATGTTTCAGGAAACACCATACACTTCTCCAGAGTGGCTGTTGGCAATTTATATCCTGCACATCAGCATAACAAGGCTCCCAGTTCTCCATGGCCTGTCCTGTCTTTCTGGATTTTACACTTTTTTCAGATGGCCCTTTTGACCGGGGGCAGTGAGACTTCATTGTAGTGCAGATTTCCTTTGCAAGCTTGCTTGGTTGGCCAAAAAGTGCGTATGCGTTTTTTCCTGCATATATTCAGGAAAAAACGCATACGCCCTTTTTGCCCAAGTGCATCATTGTGGACGTTCTGCCTCTTTTCCTATGCTTTACATGCAATTCCAGTCTACCTCCTGAAATCAGTTTCCTGCAATTCTGCCCCGCTTTCAAGTCCTCTTGGCAGCCTTACTTCAATATATTTTTGGATGATAGCTGTCATTTATAACTCTGCAGGTCTGTGAATGACAGTGCCCCTGAACTCCTTTCTTCAACTCGCTTTCTTGTGAGCTGGCCGCAACACCGCAGGATTGCTTCAGGCCCTAGTGTGGTTCTGGCATGGCACGCTGAACCTTTGGTTAATTCCTCTTCCTGGTGGGAAATGAGAGTTAAATTTGCCCGTCCAGACACCTCCAGCTAGTCTCTCATTGGTTCTCCCTATTCCTGTTCATTTTCCGCAGAAATTGCAAACTGGGCCAAACAGGAGGTTAAAGGCACTGACTCTCCAAGTGGGGAGAGAGTTAGTAAAGCGTCTGGAATGTTGCACCCGAATACCAGGGGATGAAAACTGACACATTTGAACACGTTTCCCGATCACACGGTGGATCATACTCTGGGTTCCACATGCATGTTTTAGCTGAAGGAAGAATCCCTTAAACCTGGAGAGTTGAGACCCATGAAATGGGTACCATGCAATATGACTTCAAAGGGTCTGCATTTGCTCACCGAACCTCACCAATCCTATCACTGCTGCGTTTATGCCACTGTACACACGCTTGATTCTCTTTCAGAGACATATAAATCCGTAGGTTTTAAGATTCTTACTAGTCAGGTATATTCTTAGGCGTTTAATATGGGGCGTTGAGTCCACTTCGTTGAGCAAGGAGTAGCTCTTGTCTATTACATATTTGGCTTATGGAACGGTATCTGTGCTAATTTCAATCTCTGGTTTTATGCAGCACCCCAACTCACCTTTCCCCTTAAGCAAGCATAAGTTGGTTTTCTACATTTGAGACCCTGTTCTGTTTTGTAATTCAGTTCCTGTGTAGCCAAGTTTACATTCCGTGTAGTAGTGATATCTTATGATGTTTCTTTTTCTGTGTGACTTATTTCACTTAGAATCATCGTACCTGAATCCACTCATTATGCTGCTACGGGCCTGATGACATAGATTTCATTGCTGAGTGATATTGCATTGTATGTAAGTACCAAAACTTCATTATCCATTTTTCACTTTCTGTGATACTGAATTCGTACCGTAAACGAGGTTCTTGTAAACAGAGCCGTCCCAAAATTTGGGGTGGCTGTGTCTTTTTGATTTTAATTTCCCTAAGCTATAGGACCATAAGTGGAAGTGCCCTAGGCTCTGTTGCTTTGTTTTTTAGATGTTTCAGGAAACACCATACACTTCTCCAGAGTGGCTGTTGGCAATTTACATCCCGCCCATCAGCATAACAAGGCTCCCAGTTCTCCATGGCCTGTACTGCCTTTCTGGATTTTACACTTTTTTCAGATGGCCCTTTTGACCGGGGGGCAATGAGACTTCATTGTAGTGCAGATTTCCTTTGCAAGCTTGCTTGGTTGGCCAAAAAGGGCGTATGCGTTTTTTCCTGAATATATTCAGGAAAAAACGCATACGCCCTTTTTGGCCAAGTGCATCATTGTGGACGTTCTGCCTCTTTTCCTATGCTTTACATGCAATTCCAGTCTAACTCCTGAAATCGGTTTCCTGCAATTCTGCCCCGCTTTCAAGTCCTCTTGGCAGCCTTATTTCAATATATTTTTGTACAATAGCTGTCATTTATAACTCTGCAGGTTTGTGAATTACAGTGCCCCTGAGCTCCTTTCTTCAACTCGCTTTCTTGTGAGCTGACCGCAACACCGCAGCCTTGCTTCAGGCCCTAGTGTGGTTCCGGCATGGCACGCTGAGCCTTTGGTTAATTCCTCTTCCTGGTGGGAAATGAGAGTTAAATTTGCCCGTCCAGACACCTCCAGCTAGTCTCTCATTGGTTCTCCCTATTCCTGTTCATTTTCCGCAGAAATTGCAAAATGGGCCAAACAGGAGGTTAAAGGCACTGACTCTCCAAGTGGAGAGAGTGTTAGTAAAGCGTCTGGAATGTTTCACCCGAGTACCAGGGGACGAAAACTGACACATTTGAACACGTTTCCCGATCACACGGTGGATCATACACTGGGTTCCACATGCATGTTTTAGCTGAAGGAAGAATCCCTTAAACCTGGAGAGTTGAGACCCATGGAATGGGTACCATGCAATATGACTTCAAAGGGTCTGCATTTGCTCACCGAACCTCATCAATCCTATCACTGCTGCGTTTATGCCGCTGTACACACGTTTGATTCTCTTTCAGAGACATATAAATCCATAGGTTTTAAGATACTTACTTGTCAGGTATATTCTTAGGCGTTTAATATGGGGCGTTGAGTCCACTTCATTGAGCAAGGAGTAGCTCAAGTTTATTACATATTTGGCTTATGGAATGGTATCTGTGCTAATTTCAACCTCTGGTTTTATGCAGCACCCCACCTCACCTTTCTCCTTAAGCAAGCATAAGTTGGTTTTCTCCATTTGAGAGACTGTTCTGTTTTGTAATTCAGTTCCTGTGTAGCCAAGTTTACATTCTGTGTACTAGTGATATGTTATGATGTTTCTTTTTCTGTGTGACTTATTTCACTTAGAATCATCGTACCTGAATCCACTCATTATGCTGCTACGGGCCTGATGACATAGATTTCATTGCTGAGTGATATTGCATTGTATGTAAGTAGCAAAACTTCATTATCCATTTTTCACTTTCTGTGATACTGAATTTGTACCGTAAACGAGGTTCTTGTAAACAGAGCCGTCCCAAACTTTGGGGTGGCTGTGTCTTTTTGATTTTAATTTCCCTAAGCTATAGTACCATAAGTGGAAATGCCCTAGGCTCTGTTGCTTTGTTTTTTAGATGTTTCAGGAAACACCATACACTTCTACAGAGTGGCTGTTGGCAATTTATATCCTGCCCATCAGCATAACAAGGCTCCCAGTTCTCCATGGCCTGTCCTGTCTTTCTGGATTTTACACTTTTTTCAGATGGCCCTTTTGACCGGGGGCAGTGAGACTTCATTGTAGTGCAGATTTCCTTTGCAAGCTTGCTTGGTTGGCCAAAAAGTGCGTATGCGTTTTTTCCTGCATATATTCAGGAAAAAACGCATACACCCTTTTTGGCCAAGTGCATCATTGTGGACGTTCTGCCTCTTTTCCTATGCTTTACATGCAATTCCAGTCTACCTCCTGAAATCGGTTTCCTGCAATTCTGCCCCGCTTTCAAGTCCTCTTGGCAGCCTTACTTCAATATATTTTTGGACGATAGCTGTCATTTATAACTCTGCAGGTTTGTGAATTACTGTGCCCCTGAGCTCCTTTCTTCAACTCGCTTTCTTGTGAGCTGGCCGCAACACCGCAGGATTGCTTCAGGCCCTAGTGTGGTTCCGGCACGACACCCTGAGCCTTTGGTTAATTCCTCTTCCTGGTGGGAAATGAGAGTTAAATTTGCCCGTCCAGACACCTCCAGCTAGTCTCTCATTGGTTCTCCCCATTCCTGTTCATTTTCCGCAGAAATTGCAAACTGGGCCAAACAGGAGGTTAAAGGCACTGACTCTCCAAGTGGGGAGAGTGTTAGTAAAGCGTCTGGAATGTTGCACCCGAATACCAGGGGACGAAAATTGACACATTTGAACACGTTTCCCGATGACACGGTGTTTCATACTCTGGGTTCCACATGCATGTTTTAGCTGAAGGAAGAATCCCTTAAACCTGGAGAGTTGAGACCCATGGAATGGGTACCGTGCAATATGACTTCAAAGGGTCTGCATTTGCTCACCGAACCTCACCAATCCTATCACTGCTCCATTTATGCCGCTGTACACATACTTGATTCTCTTTCGGAGACATATAAATACATAGGGTTTAAGATTCTTACTAGTCAGGTATATTCTTAGGCGTTTAATATGGGGCGTTGAGTCCACTTCGTTGAGCAAGGAGTAGCTCTTGTCTATTACATATTTGGCTTATGGAACGGTATCTGTGCTAATTTCAATCTCTGGTTTTATGCAGCACCCCAACTCACCTTTCCCCTTAAGCAAGCATATGTTGGTTTTCTACATTTGAGACCCTGTTCTGTTTTGTAATTCAGTTCCTGTGTAGCCAAGTTTACATTCCGTGTAGTAGTGATATCTTATGATGTTTCTTTTTCTGTGTGACTTATTTCACTTAGAATCATCGTACCTGAATCCACTCATTATGCTGCTATGGGCCTGATGACATAGATTTCATTGCTGAGTGATATTGCATTGTACGTAAGTACCACAACTTCCTTATCCATTTTTCACTTTGTGTGATATTGAACTTGTACCGTAAACGAAGTTCTTGTAAACAGAGCCGTCCCAAAATTTGGGGTGGCTGTGTCTTTTTGATTTTAATTTCCCTAAGCTATAGGACCATAAGTGGAAGTGCCCTAGTCTCTGTTGCTTTGTTTTTTAGATGTTTCAGGAAACACCATACACTTCTCCAGAGTGGCTGTTGGCAATTTACATCCCGCCCATGAGCATAACAAGGCTCCCATTTCTCCATGGCCTGTACTGCCTTTCTGGATTTTACACTTTTTTCAGATGGCCCTTTTGACCGGGGGGCAGTGAGACTTCATTGTAGTGCAGATTTCCTTTGCAAGCTTGCTTGGTTGGCCAAAAAGGGCGTATGCGTTTTTTCCTGAATATATTCAGGAAAAAACGCATACGCACTTTTTGGCCAAGTGCATCATTGTGGACGTTCTGCCTCATTTCCTATGCTTTACATGCAATTCCAGTCTACCTCCTGAAATCGGTTTCCTGCAATTCTGCCCCGCTTTCAAGTCCTCTTGGCAGCCTTACTTCAATATATTTTTGTACGATAGCTGTCATTTATAACTCTGCAGGTTTGTGAATTACAGTGCCCCTGAGCTCCTTTCTTCAACTCGCTTTCTTGTGAGCTGACCGCAACACCGCAGCCTTGCTTCAGGCCCTGGTGTGGTTCCGGCATGGCACCCTGATCCTTTGGTTAATTCCTCTTCCTGGTGGGAAATGAGAGTTAAATTTGCCCGTCCAGACACCTCCAGCTAGTCTCTCATTTGTTCTCCCTATTCCTGTTCATTTTCCGCAGAAATTGCAAACTGGGCCAAACAGGAGGTTAAAGGCACTGACTCTCCAAGTGGGGAGACTGTTAGTAAAGCGTCTGGAATGTTTCACCCGAGTACCAGGGGACGAAAACTGACACATTTGAACACATTTCCCGATCACACGTTGGATCATACACTGGGTTCCACATGCATGTTTTAGCTGAAGGAAGAATCCCTTAAACCTGGAGAGTTGAGACCCATGGAATGGATACCATGCAATATGACTTCAAAGGGTCTGCATTTGCTCACCGAACCTCACCAATCCTATCACTGCTGCGTTTATGCCGCTGTACACACGTTTGATTCTCTTTCGGAGACATATAAATCCATAGGTTTTAAGATACTTACTTGTCAGGTATATTCTTAGGCGTTTATTATGGGGAGTTGAGTCCACTTCGTTGAGCACGGAGTAGCTCATGTCTATTACATATTTGGCTTATGGAACGGTATCTGTGCTAATTTCAATCTCTGGTTTTATGCAGCACCCCAACTCACCTTTCCCCTTAAGCAAGCATAAGTTGGTTTTCTACATTTGAGACCCTGTTCTGTTTTGTAATTCAGTTCCTGTGTAGCCAAGTTTACATTCCGTGTAGTAGTGATATCTTATGATGTTTCTTTTTCTGTGTGACTTATTTCACTTAGAATCATCGTACCTGAATCCACTCATTATGCTGCTACGGGCCTGATCACATAGATTTCATTGCTGAGTGATATTGCATTGTATGTAAGTACCACAACTTCTTTATTCTTTTTTCACTTTCTGTGATATTGAATTTGTACTGTAAACGAGGTTCTTGTAAACAGAGCCGTCCCAAACTTTGGGGTAGCTGTGTCTTTTTGATTTTAATTTCCCTAAGCTATAGGACCATAAGTGGAAGTGCCTTAGTCTCTGTTGCTTTGTTTTTTAGATGTTTCAGGAAACACCATACAGTTCTCCAGAGTGGCTGTTGGCAATTTACATCCCACCCATCAGCATAACAAGGCTCCCAGTTCTCCATGGCCTGTATTGCCTTTCTGGATTTTACACTTTTTTCAGATGGCCCTTTTGACCGGGGGGCAGTGAGACTTCCTTGTAGTGCAGATTTCCTTTTCAAGCTTGCTTGGTTGGCCAAAAAGGGCGTATGCGTTTTTTCCTGAATATATTCAGGAAAAAACGCATACGCACTTTTTGGCCAAGTGCATCATTGTGGACGTTCTGCCTCTTTTCTTATGCTTTACATGCAATTCCAGTCTACCTCCTGAAATCGGTTTCCTGTAATTCTGCCCCGCTTTCAAGTCCTCTTGGCAGCCTTACTTCAATATATTTTTGGACGATAGCTGTCATTTATAACTCTGCAGGTTTGTGAATGACAGTGCCCCTGAGCTCCTTTCTTCAACTCGCTTTCTTGTGAGCTGGCCGCAACACCACAGCATTGCTTCAGGCCCTAGTGTGGTTCCGGCATGGCACACTGAGCCTTTGGTTAATTCCTCTTCCTGGTGGGAAATGAGAGTTAAATTTGCCCGTCAAGACACCTCCAGCTAGTCTCTCATAGGTTCTCCCTATTCCTGTTCATTTTTCACAGAAATTGCAAACTGGATCAACAGGAGGTTAAAGGCACTGACTCTCCAAGTGGGGAGAGTGTTAGTAAAGCGTCTGGAATGTTGCACCCGAGTACCAGGGGACGAAAACTAAGACACCTTTGAACACGTTATCCAATCTCACGGTGGATCATACTCTGGGTTCCACATGCATGTTTTAGCTGAAGGAAAAATCCCTTAAACCTGGAGAGTTGAGACCCATGGAATGGGTACCATGCAATATGACTTCAAAGGGTCTGCATTTGCTCACCGAACCTCACCAATCCTATCACTGCTGCGTTTATGCCGCTGTACACACGCTTGATTCTCTTTCGGAGACATATAAATCCATAGGTTTTAAGATTCTTACTAGTCAGGTATATTCTTAGGCGTTTAATATGGGGTGTTGAGTCCACTTCGTTGAGCAAGGGTAGCTCTTTTCTATTATATATTTGGCTTATGGAACGGTATCTGTGCTAATTTCAATCTCTGGTTTTGTGCAGCACCCCAACTCACCTTTCCCCTTAAGGAAGCATAAGTTGGTTTTCTACATTTGAGACTCTGTTCTGTTTTGTAATTCAGTTCCTGGGTGGCCAAGTTTACATTCTGTGTAGTAGTGATATCTTATGATGTTTCTTTTTCTGTGTGACTTCTTTCACTTAGAATCATCGTACCTGAATCCACTCATTATGCTGCTACGGGCCTGATGACATAGATTTCATTGCTGAGTGATATTGCATTGTATGTAAGTACCAAAACTTCTTTATCCATTTTTCACTTTCTGTGATATTGAATTTGTACCGTAAACGAGGTTCTTGTAAACACAGCCGTCCCAAACTTTGGGGTGGCTGTGTCTTTTTGATTTTAATTTCCCTTAGCTATAGGACCATAAGTGGAAGTGCCCTAGGCTCTGTTGCTTTGTTTTTTAGATGTTTCAGGAAACACCATACACTTCTCCAGAGTGGCTGTTGGCAATTTACATCCCACCCATCAGCATAACAAGACTCCCAGTTCTCCATGGCCTCTCCTGCCTTTCTGGATTTTACACTTTTTTCAGATGGCCCTTTTGACCGGGGGGCAGTGAGACTTCATTGTAGTGCAGATTTCCTTTGCAAGCTTGCTTGGTTGGCCAAAAAGGGCGTATGCGTTTTTTCCTAAATATATTCAGGAAAAAACGCATACGCCCTTTTTGGCCAAGTGCATCATTGTGGACGTTCTGCCTCTTTTCCTATGCTTTACATGCAATTCCAGTCTACCTCCTGAAATCGGTTTCTTGCAATTCTGCCCCACTTTCAAGTCCTCTTGGCAGTCTTACTTCAATATATTTTTGGACGATAGCTGTCATTTATAACGCTGCAGGTCTGTGAATGATAGTGCCCCTGAGCTCCTTTCTTCAACTCGCTTTCTTGTGAGCTGGCCACAACACCGCATGATTGCTTCAGGCCCTAGTGTCGTTCCGGCATGGCACGCTGAGCCTCTGGTTAATTCGTCTTCCTGGTGGGAAATGAGTGTTACATTTGCCCGTCCAGACACCTCCAGCTAGTCTCTCATTTGTTCTCCCTATTCCTGTTCATATTACGAAGAAATTGCAAACTGGGCCAAACAGGAGGTTAAAGGCACTGACTCTCCAAGTGGGGAGAGTGTTAGTAAAGCGTCTGGAATGTTGCACCCGAGTACCTGGGGACGACAACTGACACATTTGAACACGATTCCTGATCACACGGTGGATCATACTCTGGGTTAAACATGCATGTTTTAGCTGAAGGAAGAATCCCTTAAACCTGGAGAGTTGAGACCCATGGAATGGGTACCATGCAATATGACTTCAAAGGGTCTGCATTTGCTCACCGAACCTCACCAATCCTATCACTGCTGCGTTTATGCCGCTGTACACACGTTTGATTCTCTTTCGGAGACATATAAATCCATACGTTTTAAGATTCTTACTTGTCAGGTATATTCTTAGGCGTTTAATATGGGGCGTTGAGTCCACTTTGTTGAGCAAGGAGTAGCACATGTCTATTACATATTTGGCTTATGGAACGGTATCTGTGCTAATTTCAATCTCTGGTTTTATGCAGCACCCCAACTCACCTTTCCCCTTAAGCAAGCATAAGTTGGTTTTCTACATTTGAGACCCTGTTCTGTTTTGTAATTCAGTTCCTGTGTAGCCAAGTTTACATTCCGTGTAGTAGTGAAAACTTATGATGTTTCTTTTTCTGTGTGACTTATTTCACTTAGAATCATCGTACCTGAATCCACTCATTATGCTGCTACGGGCCTGATGACATAGATTTCATTGCTGAGTGATATTGCATTGTATGTAAGTACCAAAACTTCTTTATCCATTTTTCACTTTCTGTGATATTGAATTTGTACCGTAAACGAGGTTCTTGTAAACAGAGCCGTCCCAAACTTTGGGGTCGCTGTGTCTTTTTGATTTTAATTTCCCTAAGCTATAGGACCATAAGTGGAAGTGCCCTAGGCTCTGTTGCTTTGTTTTTTAGATGTTTCAGGAAACACCATACACTTCTCCAGAGTGGCTGTTGGCAATTTACATCCCGCCCATGAGCATAACAAGGCTCCCAGTTCTCCATGGCCTGTCCTGCCTTTCTGGATTTTACACTTTTTTCAGATGGCCCTTTTGACTGGGGGGCAGTGAGACTTCATTGTAGTGCAGATTTCCTTTGCAAGCTTGCTTGGTTGGCCAAAAAGGGCGTATGATTTTTTTCCTGAGGAAAAAACGCATATGCCCGTTTTGGCCAAGTGCATCATTGTGGACGTTCTGCCTCTGTACCTATGCTTTACATGCAATTCCAGTCTACCTCCTGAAATCGGTTTCCTGCAATTCTGCCCCGCTTTCAAGTCCTCTTGGCAGCCTTACTTCAATATATTTTTGGACGATAGCTGTCATTTATAACTCTGCAGGTTTGTGAATGACAGTGCTCCTGAGCTCCTTTCTTCAACTCGCTTTCTTGTGAGCTGGCCGCAACACCGCAGCCTTGCTTCAGGCCCTAGTGTGGTTCCGGCATGGCACGCTGAGCCTTTGGTTAATTCCTCTTCCTGGTGGGAAATGAGAGTTAAATTTGCCCGTCCAGACACCTCCAGCTAGTCTCTCATTGGTTCTCCCTATTCCTGTTCATTTTCCGCAGAAATTGCAAACTGGACCAAACAGGAGGTTAAAGGCACTGACTCTCCAAGTGGGGAGAGTGTTAGTAAAGCGTCTGGAATGTTGCACCCGAGTACCAGGGGACGAAAACTGAGACACATTTGAACACGTTTCCCGATCACACGGTGGATCATACTCTGGGTTCCACATGCATGTTTTAGCTGAAGGAAGAATCCCTTAAACCTGGAGGTTGAGACCCATGGAATGGGTACCATGCAATATGACTTCAAAGGGTCTGCATTTGCTCACCGAACCTCACCAATCCTATCACTGCTGCGTTTATGCCACTGTACACACGCTTGATTCTCTTTCAGAGAGATATAAAACCATAGGTTTTAAGATTCTTATTAGTAAGGTATATTCTTAGGTGTTTAATATGGGGTGTTGAGTCCACTTCGTTGAGCAAGGAGTAGCTCTTGTCTATTACATATTTGGCTTATGGAACGGTATCTGTGCTAATTTCAATCTCTGGTTTTATGCAGCACCCCAACTCACCTTTCCCCTTAAGCAAGCATAAGTTGGTTTTCTACATTTGAGACCCTGTTCTGTTTTGTAATTCTGTTCCTGTGTAGCCAAGTTTATATTCCGTGTAGTAGTGATATCTTACGATGTTTCTTTTTCTGTGTGACTTATTTCACTTAGAATCATCGTACCTGGATCCACTCGTTATGCTGCTACGGGCCTGATGACATAGATTTCATTGCTGAGTGATATTGCATTGTACGTAAGTACCACAACTTCTTTATCCATTTTTTGTGTTCTGTGATATTGTACTTGTACCGTAAACGAGGTTCTTGTAAACAGAGCTGTCCCAAACTTTGGGGTGGCTGTGTCTTTTTGATTTTAATTTCCCTAAGCTATAGGACCATAAGTGGAAGTGCCCTAGGCTCTGTTACTTTGTTTTTTAGATGTTTCAGGAAACACCATAGACTTCTCCAGAGTGGCTGTTGGCAATTTACATCCCGCCCATCAGCATAACAAGGCTCCCAGTTCTCCATGGCCTGTCCTGCCTTTCTGGATTTTTCACTTTTCTCAGATGGCCCTTTTGACCGGGGGGCAGTGAGACTTCATTGTAGTGCAGATTTCCTTTGCAAGCTTGCTTGGTTGGCCAAAAAGGGCATACGCGTTTTTTCCTGAGGAAAAAACGCATACGTCCTTTTTGGCCAAGTGCATCATTGTGGACGTTCTACCTCTTTTCCTATGCTTTACATGCAATTTCAGTCTACCTCCTGAAATCCGTTTCCTGCAATTCTGCCCCGCTTTCAAGTCCTCTTAGCAGCCTTACTTCAATATATTTTTGGACGATAGCTGTCATTTATAACTCTGCAGGTTTGTGAATGACAGTGTCCCTGAGCTCCTTTCTTCAACTCGCTTTCTTGTGAGCTGACCGCAACACCACAGCATTGCTTCAGGCCCTAGTGTGGTTCAGGCATGGCACACTGAGCCTTTGGTTAATTCCTCTTCCTGGTGGGAAATGAGAGTTAAATTTGCCCGTCCAGACACCTCCAGCTAGTCTCTCATAGGTTCTCCCTATTCCTGTTCATTTTTCACAGAAATTGCAAACTGGATCAACAGGAGGTTAAAGGCACTGACTCTCCAAGTGGGGAGAGTGTTAGTAAAGCGTCTGGAATGTTGCACCCGAGTACCAGGGGACGAAAACTGAGACACCTTTGAACACGTTTCCCAATCTCACGGTGGATCATACTCTGGGTTCCACATGCATGTTTTAGCTGAAGGAAAAATCCCTTAAACCTGGAGAGTTGAGACCCATGGAATGGGTACCATGCAATATGACTTCAAAGGGTCTGCATTTGCTCACCGAACCTCACCAAACCTATCACTGCTGCGTTTATGCCGCTGTACACACGCTTGATTCTCTTTCGGAGACATATAAATCCATAGGTTTTAAGATTCTTACTAGTCAGGTATATTCTTAGGCGATTAATATGGGGTGTTGAGTCCACTTCTTTGAGCAAGGGTAGCTCTTTTCTATTATATATTTGGCTTATGGAATGGTATCTGTGCTAATTTCACTCTCTGGTTTTATGCAGCACCCCAACTCACCTTTCCCCTTAAGCAAGCATAAGTTGGTTTTCTACATTTGAGACCCTGTTCTGTTTTGTAATTCAGTTCCTGTGTGGCCAAGTTTACATTCCGTGTAGTAGTGATATCTTATGATGTTTCTTTTTCTGTGTGACTTATTTCACTTAGAATCATCGTACCTGAATCCACTCATTATGCTGCTACGGGCCTGATGACATAGATTTCATTGCTGAGTGATATTGCATTGTATGTAAGTACCAAAACTTCTTTATCCATTTTTCACTTTCCGTGATATTGAATTTGTACCGTAAACGAGGTTCTTGTAAACACAGCCGTCCCAAACTTTGGGGTGGCTGTGTCTTTTTGATTTTAATTTCCCTTAGCTATAGGACCATAAGTGGAAGTGCCCTAGGCTCTGTTGCTTTTTTTTTTAGATGTTTCAGGAAACACCATACACTTCTCCAGAGTGGCTGTTGGCAATTTACATCCCACCCATCAGCATAACAAGACTCCCAGTTCTCCATGGCCTGTCCTACCGTTCTGGATTTTACACTTTTTTCAGATGGCCCTTTTGACCAGGGGGCAGTGAGACTTCATTGTAGTGCAGATTTCCTTTGCAAGCTTGCTTGGTTGGCCAAAAAGTGCGTATGCGTTTTTTCCTGAATATATTCAGGAAAAAACGCATACGCCCTTTTTGGCAAAGTGCATCATTGTGGACGTTCTGCCTCTTTTCTTATGCTTTACATGCAATTCCAGTCTACCTCCTGAAATTGGTTTCCTGCAATTCTGCCCCGCTTTCAAGTCCTCTTGGCAGCCTTACTTCAATATATTTTTGGACGATAGCTGTCATTTATAACTCTGTAGTTTTGTGAATGACAGTGCCCCTGAGCTCCTTTCTTCAACTCGCTTTCTTGTGAGCTGGCCGCAATACCGCAGGATTGCTTCGGGCCCTAGTGTGGTTCCGGCACGGCACGCTGAGCCTTTGGTTAATTCCTCTTCCTGGTGGGAAATGAGAGTTAAATTTGCCCGTCCAGACACCTCCAGCTAGTCTCTCATTGGTTCTCCCTATTCCTGTTCATTTTCAGCAGAAATTGCAAACTGGGACAAACAGGAGGTTAAAGGCACTGACTCTCCAAGTGGGGAGAGTGTTAGTAAAGCGTCTGGAATGTTGCACCCGAGTACCAGGGGACGAAACCTGAGGCACATTAGAACACGTTTCCCGATCACACGGTGGATCATACTCTGGGTTCCACATGCATGTTTTAGCTGGAGGAAGAATCCCTTAAACATGGAGAGTTGAGACCCATGGAATGGGTACCATGCAATATGACTTCAAAGGGTCTGCATTTGCTCACCGAACCTCACCAATCCTATCACTGCTGCGTTTATGCCGCTGTACACACGCTTGATTCTCTTTCAGAGACATATAAATCCATAGGTTTTAAGATACTTACTAGTCACCTATATCCTTAGGCGTTTAATATGGGGTGTAGAGTCCACTTCGTTGAGCAAGGAGTAGCTCTTGTCTATTACATATTTGGCTTATGGAACGGTATCTGTGCTAATTTCAATCTCTGGTTTTATGCAGCACCCCAACTCACCTTTCCCCTTAAGCAAGCATAAGTTGGTTTTCTACATTTGAGACCCTGTTCTGTTTTGTAATTCAGTTCCTGTGTAGCCAAGTTTACATTCCATGTAGTAGTGATATCTTATGATGTTTCTTTTTCTGTGTGACTTATTTCACTTAGAATCATCGTACCTGAATCCACTCATTATGCTGCTATGGGCCTGATGACATAGATTTCATTGTTGAGTGATATTGCATTGTATGTAAGTGCCACAACTTCTTTATCCATTTTTCACTTTCTGTGATATTGAATTTGTATTGTAAACGAGGTTCTTGTAAACAGAGCCGTCCCAAACTTTGGGGTGGCTGTGTCTTTTTGATTTTAATTTCCCTAAGGTATAGGATCATAAGTGGAAGTGCCCTAGGCTCTGTTGCTTTGTTTTTTAGATGTTTCAGGAAACACCATACACTTCTCCAGAGTGGCTCTTGGCAATTTACATCCCGTCCATCAGCATAACAAGGCTCCCAGTTCTCCATGGCCTGTCCTGCCTTTCTGGATTTTACACTTTTTTCAGATGGCCCTTTTGACCTGGGGGCAGTGAGACTTCATTGTAGTGCAGATTTCCTTTGCAAGCTTGCTTGGTTGGCCGAAAAGGGCGTATGATTTTTTTCCTGAGGAAAAAACGCATATGCCCGTTTTGGCCAAGTGCATCATTGTGGACGTTCTGCCTCTTTTCCTATGCTTTACATGCAATTCCAGTCTACCTCCTGAAATCGGTTTCCTGCAACTCTGCCCCGCATTCAAGTCCTCTTGGGAGCCTTACTTCAGTATATTTTTGGATGTTAGCTGTCATTTATAACTCTGCAGGTCTGTGAATGACAGTGCCCCTGAGCTCCTTTCTTCAACTCGCTTTCTTGTGAGCTGGCCGCAACACCGCAGGATTGCTTCAGGACCTAGTGTGGTTCCGGCATGGCATGCTGAGCCTTTGGTTAATTCCTCTTCCTGGTGGGAAATGAGAGTTAAATTTGCCCGTCCAGACACCTCCAGCTAGTCTCTCATTGGTTCTCCCTATTCCTGTTCATTTTCAGCAGAAATTGCAAACTGGGCCAAACAGGAGGTTAAAGGCACTGACTCTCCAAGTGGGGAGAGTGTTAGTAAAGCGTCTGGAATGTTGCACCCGAGTACCAGGGGACGAAACCTGAGACACATTTGAACACGTTTCCCGAGCACACGGTGGATCATACTCTGGGTTCCACATGCATGTTTTAGCTGAAGGAAGAATCCCTTAAAGCTGGAGAGTTGAGACCCATGGAATGGGTACCATGCAATATGACTTCAAAGGGTCTGCATTTGCTCACCGAACCTCACCAATCCTATCACTGCACCATTTATGCCGCTGTACACATGCTTGATTCTCTTTCGGAGACATAGAAATCCATAGGTTTTAAGATTCTTACTAGGCAGGTATATTCTTACGCGTTTAATATGGGGTGTTGTGTCCACTTGGTTCAGCAAGGAGTAGCTCTTGTCTATTACATATTTGGCTTATGGAACGGTATCTGTGGTAATTTCAATCTCTGGTTTTATGCAGCACCCCAACTCACCTTTCCCCTTAAGCAAGCATAAGTTGGTTTTCTACATTTGAGACTCTGTTCTGTTTTGTAATCCAGTTCCTGTGTAGCCAAGTTTACATTCCGTGTAGTAGTGATATCTTATGATGTTTCTTTTTCTGGGTGACTTATTTCACTTAGAATCATCGTACCTGAATCCACTCATTATGCTGCTATGGGCCTGATGACATAGATTTCATTGCTGTGTGATATTGCATTGTATATAAGTACCACAACTTCTTTATCCATTTTTCACATTCTGTGATATTGAATTTGTACTGTAAACGAGGTTCTTGTAAACAGAGCCATCCCAAACTTTGGGGTGGCTGTGTCTTTTTGATTTTAATTTCCCTAAGCTATAGGACCATAAGTGGAAGTGCCCTAGGCTCTGTTGCTTTGTTTTTTAGATATTTCAGGAAACACCATACACTTCTCCAGAGTGGCTGTTGGCAATTTACATCCCGCCCATGAGCATAACAAGGCTCCCAGTTCTCCATGGCCTGTCCTGCCTTTCTGGATTTTACACTTTTTTCAGATGGCCCTTTTGACCCGGGGGCAGTGAGACTTCATTGTAGTGCAAATTTCCTTTGCAAGCTAGCTTGGTTGGCCAAAAAGTGCGTATGCGTTTTTTCCTGAATATATTCAGGAAAAAACGCATACGCCCTTTTTGGCCAAGTGCATCATTGTGGACGTTCTGCCTCTTTTCCTATGCTTTATATGCAATTCCAGTCTACCTCCTGAAATCGGATACCTGCAGTTCTGCCCCGCTTTCAAGTCCTCTTGGCAGCCTTACTTCAATATATTTTTGGACGATAGCTGTCATTTATAACTCTGCAGGTTTGTGAATGACAGTGCCCCTGAGCTCCTTTCTTCAACTCGCTTTCTTGTGAGCTGGCCGCAACACCGCAGGCTTGCTTCAGGCCCTAGTGTCATTCCGACACGGCACGCTGAGCCTTTGGTTAATTCCTCTTCCTGGTGGGAAATGAGAGTTAAATTTGCCCGTGCAGACACCTCCAGCTAGTCTCTCATTGGTTCTCCCTATTCCTTTTCATTTTCCGCAGAAATTGCAAACTGGGCCAAACAGGAGGTTAAAGGCACTGACTCTCCAAGTGGGGAGAGTGTTAGTAAAGCATCTGGAATGTTGCACCCGATTACCAGGGGACGAAAACTGACACATTTGAACACGTTTCGCGATCACACGGTGGATCATACTCTGGGTTCCACATGCATGTTTTAGCTGAAGGAAGAATCCCTTAAACATGGAGAGTTGAGACCCATGGAATGGGTACCATGCAATATGACTTCAAAGAGTCTGCATTTGCTCACCGAACCTCACCAATCCTATCACTGCTGCGTTTATGACGCTGTACACACGCTTGATTCTCTTTCGGAGACATATAAATCCATAGGTTTTAAGATACTTACTAGTCAGCTATATTCTCAGGCGTTTAATATGGGGTGTAGAGTCCACTTGGTTGAGCAAGGAGTAGCTCTTGTCTATTACATATTTGGCTTATGGAACGGTATCTGTGCTAATTTCAATCTCTGGTTTTATGCAGCACCCCAGCTCACCTTTCCCCTTAAGCAAGCATAAGTTGGTTTTCTACATTTGAGACCCTGTTCTGTTTTGTAATTCAGTTCCTGTGTAGCCAAGTTTACATTCCGTGTAGTAGTGATATCTTATGATGTTTCTTTTTCTGTGTGACTTATTTCACTTAGAATCATCGTACCTGAATCCACTCATTATGCTGCTATGGGCCTGATGACATAGATTTCATTGCTGAGTGATATTGCATTGTATGTAAGTACCACAACTTCTTTATCCATTTTTCACTTTCTGTGATATTGAATTTGTATTGTAAACGAGGTTCTTGTAAACAGAGCCGTCCCAAACTTTGGGGTGACTGGGTCTTTTTGATTTTAATTTTCCTAAGATATAGGACCATAAGTGGAAGTGCTCTAGGCTCTGTTGCTTTGTTTTTTAGATGTTTCAGGAAACACCATACACTTCTCCAGAGTGGCTGTTGGCAATTTACATTCCGCCCATCAGCATAACAAGGCTCCCAGTTCTCCATGGCCTGTCCTGCCTTTCTGGATTTTACACTTTTTTTAGATGGCCCTTTTGACCCGGGGGCAGTGGGACTTCATTGTAGTGCAGATTTCCTTTGCAAGCTTGCTTGGTTGGCCAAAAAGGGCGTATGCGTTTTTTCCTGAATATATTCAGGAAAAAACGCATACGCCCTTTTTGGCCAAGTGCATCATTGTGGACGTTCTGCCTCTGTTCCTATGCTTTACATGCAATTCCAGTCTACCTCCTGAAATCGGTTTCCTGCAATTCTTCCCCGCTTTCAAGTCCTCTTGGCAGCCTTACTTCAATATATTTTTGGACGATAGCTGTCATTTTTAACTCTGCTGGTTTGTGAATTACAGTGCCCCTGAGCTCCTTTCTTCAACGTGCTTTCTTGTGAGCTGGCCGCAACACCGAAGGATTGCTTCAGGCCCTAGTGTGGTTCCGGCATGGCACGCTGAGCCTTTCGTTAATTCCTCTTCCTGGTGGGAAATGAGAGTTAAATTTGCCCGTCCAGACACCTCCAGCTAGTCTCTCATTGGTTCTCCCTATTCCTGTTCATTTTCAGCAGAAATTGCAAACTGGGCCAAAAAGGAGGTTAAAGGCACTGACTCTCCAAGTGGGGAGAGTGTTAGTAAAGCGTCTGGAATGTTGCACCCGAGTGCCAGGGGACGAAACCTGAGACACATTTGAACACGTTTCCCGATCACACGGTGGATCATACTCTGGTTTCCACATGCATGTTTTAGCTGAAGGAAGAATCCCTTAAACATGGAGAGTTGAGACCCATGGAATGGGTACCATGCAATATGACTTCAAAGGGTCTGCATTTGCTCACCGAACCTCACCAATCCTATCACTGCTGCGTTTATGCCGCTGTACACACGCTTGATTCTCTTTCGGCGACATATAAATCCATAGGTTTTAAGATACTTACTAGTCAGCTATATTCTAGGCGTTTAATATGGGGTGTAGAGTCCACTTGGTTTAGCAAGGAGTAGCTCTTCTCTATTATATATTTGGCTTATGGAACGGTATCTGTGCTAATTTCAATCTCTGATTTTATGCAGCACCCCAACTCACCTTTCCCCTTAAGCAAGCATAAGTTGGTTTTCTCCATTTGAGACCCTGTTCTGTTTTGTAATTCAGTTCCTGTGTAGACAAGTTTACATTCCGTGTAGTAGTGATATCTTATGATGTTTCTTTTTCTGTGTGACTTATTTCACTTAGAATCATTGTACCTGAATCCACTCATTATGCTGCTATGGGCCTGATGACATAGATTTCATTGCTGAGTGATATTGCATTGTATGTAAGTACCACAACTTCTTTATCCATTTTTCACTTTCTGTGATACTGAATTTGTACTGTAAACGAGGTTCTTGTAAACAGAGCCGTCCCAAACATTGGGGTGGCTGTGTCTTTTTTATTTTAATTTCCCTAAGCTATATGACCATAAGTGGAAGTGCCCTAGGCTCTGTTGCTTTGTTTTTTAGATGTTTCAGGAAACACCATACACTTTTCCAGAGTGGCTGTTGGCAATTTACATCCCGCCCATCACCATAACAAGGCTCCCAGTTCTCCATGGCCTGTCCTGCCTTTCTGGATTTTACACTTTTTTCAGATGGCGCTTTTGACCGGGGGGCAGTGAGACTTCATTGTAGTGCAGATTTCCTTTGCAAGCTTGCTTGGTTGGCCAAAAAGGGCGTATGCGTATTTTCCTGAATATATTCAGGAAAAAACGCATACGCACTTTTTGGCCAAGTGCATCATTGTGGACGTTCTGCCTCTTTTCCTATACTTTACATGCAATTCCAGTCTACCTCCTGAAATCGGTTTCCTGCAATTCTGCCCCGCTTTCAAGTCCTCTTGGCAGCCTTACTTCAATATATTTTTGGACGATAGCTGTCATTTATAACTCTGCAGGTTTGTGAATTACAGTGTCCCTGAGCTCCTTTCTTCAACTCGCTTTCTTGTGAGCTGGCCGCAACACCGCAGGTTTGCTTCAGGCCCTAGTGTCGTTCCAGCATGGCACGCTGAGCCTTTGGTTAATTCCTCTTCCTGGTGGGAAATGAGAGTTAAATTTGCCAGTCCAGACACCTCCAGCTAGTCACTCATTGGTTCTCCCTATTCCTGTTCATCTTCCGCAGAAATTGCAAACTGGGGCAAACAGGAGTTTAAAGGCACTGACTCTCCAAGTGGGGAGAGTGTTAGTAAAGCCTCTGGAATGTTGCACCCGAGTACCAGGGGACGAAACCTGAGACACATTTGAACACGTTTCCCGATCACACGGTGGATCATACTCTGGGTTCCACATGCATGTTTTAGCTGAAGGAAGAATCCCTTAAACCTGGAGAGTTGAGACCCATGGAATGGGTACCATGCAATATGACTTCAAAGGGTCTGCATTTGCTCACCGAACCTCACCAATCCTATCACTGCAGCGTTTATGCCGCTGTACACACGCTTGATTCTCTTTCAGAGACATATAAATCCATAGGTTTTAAGATACTTACTAGTCACCTATATTCTTAGGCGTTTAATATGGGGTGTAGAGTCCACTTCGTTGAGGAAGGAGTAGCTCTTGTCTATTACATATTTGGCTTATGGAACGGTATCTGTGCTAATTTCAATCTCTGGTTTTATGCAGCACCCCAGCTCACCTTTCCCCTTAAGCAAGCATAAGTTGGTTTTCTACATTTGAGACCCTGTTCTGTTTTGTAATTCAGTTCCTGTGTAGCCAAGTTTACATTCCGTGTAGTAGTGATATCTTATGATGTTTCTTTTTCTGTGTGACTTATTTCACTTAGAATCATCGTACCTGAATCCACTCATTATGCTGCTATGGGCCTGATGACATAGATTTCATTGCTGAGTGATATTGCATTGTACGTAAGTACCAAAACTTCTTTATCCATTTTTCACTTTCTGTGATATTGAATTTGTATTGTAAACGAGGTTCTTGTAAACAGAGCTGTCCCAAACTTTGGGGTGACTGTGTCTTTTTGATTTTAATTTCCCTAAGATATAGGAGCATAAGTGGAAGTGCTCTAGGCTCTGTTGCTTCGTTTTTTAGATGTTTCAGGAAACACCATACACTTCTCCAGAGTGGCTGTTGGCAATTTACATTCCGCCCATCAGCATAACAAGGCTCCCAGTTCTCCATGGCCGGCCTGCCTTTCTGGATTTTACACTTTTTTCAGATTGCCCTTTTGACCAGGGGCCAGTGAGACTTCATTGTAGTGCAGATTTCATTTGCAAGCTTGCTTGGTTGGCCAAAAAGGGCGTATGCGTTTTTTCCTGAATATATTCAGGAAAAAACGCATACGCCCTTTTTGTCCAAGTGCATCATTGTGGACGTTCTGCCTCTGTTCCTATGCTTTACATGCAATTCCAGTCTACCTCCTGAAATCGGTTTCCTGCAATTCTGCCCCGCTTTCAAGTCCTCTTGGCAGCCTTACTTCAATATATTTTTGGACGATAACTGTCATTTATAACTCTGCAGGTTTGTGAATTACAGTGCCCCTGAGCTCCTTTCTTCAACTCGCTTTCTTGTGAGCTGGCCGCAACACCGAAGGATTGCTTCAGGCCCTAGTGTGGTACCGGCATGGCACGCTGAGCCTTTGGTTAATTCCTCTTCCTGGTGGGAAATGAGAGTTAAATTTGCCCGTCCAGACACCTCCAGCTAGTCTCTCATTGGTTCTCCCTATTCCTGTTCATTTTCCGCAGAATTTGCAAACTGGGCCAAACAGGAGGTTAAAGGCACTGACTCTCCAAGTGGGGAGAGTGTTAGTAAAGCGTCTGGAATGTTGCACCCGAGTGCCAGGGGACGAAACCTGAGACACATTTGAACACGTTTCCCGATCACACGGTGGATCATACTCTGGGTTCCACATGCATGTTTTAGCTGAAGGAAGAATCCCTTAAACATGGAGAGTTGAGACCCATGGAATGGGTACCATGCAATATGACTTCAAAGGGTCTGCATTTGCTCACCGAACCTCACCAATCCTATCACTGCTGCGTTTATGCCGCTGTACACACGCTTGATTCTCTTTCAGCGACATATAAATCCATAGGTTTTAAGATACTTACTAGTCAGCTATATTCTAGGCGTTTTATATGGGGTGTAGAGTCCACTTGGTTGAGCAAGGAGTAGCTCTTGTCTATTACATATTTGGCTTATGGAACGGTATCTGTGCTAATTTCAATCTCTGGTTTTATGCAGCACCCCAACTCACCTTTCCCCTTAAGCAAGCATAAGTTGGTTTTCTACATTTGAGACCCTGTTCTGTTTTGTAATTCAGTTCCTGTGTAGCCAAGTTTACATTCCGTGTAGTAGTGATATCTTATGATGTTTCTTTTTCTGTGTGACTTATTTCACTTAGAATCATCGTACCTGAATCCACTCATTATGCTGCTACGGGCCTGATGACATAGATTTCATTGCTGAGTGATATTGCATTGTACGTAAGTACCACAACTTCTTTATCCATTTCTTGCTTTCTGTGATATTGAACTTGTACCGTACACGAGGTTCTTGTAAACAGAGCCGGCCCAAACTTTGGGGTGTCTGTGTCTTTTTGATTTTAATTTCCCTAAGCTATAGGACCATAAGTGGAAGTGCCCTAGTCTCTGTTGCTTTGTTTTTTAGATGTTTCAAGAAACACCATACAATTCTCCAGAGTGGCTGTTGGCAATTTACATGCCACCCATCAGCATAACAAGGCTCCCAGTTCTCCATGGCCTGTCCTGCCTTTCTGGATTTTACACTTTTTTCAGATGGCCCTTTTGACTGGGGGGCAGTGAGACTTCATTGTAGTGCAGATTTCCTTTGCAAGCTTGCTTGCTTGGCCAAAAAGTGCTTATGAGTTTTTTCCTGAATATATTCAGGAAAAAACGCATACACCCTTTTTGGCCAAGTGCATCATTGTGGACGTTCTGCCTCTTTTCCTATGCTTTACATGCAATTCCAGTCTACCTCCTGAAATCGGTTTCCTGCAATTCTGCCCCGCTTTCAAGTCTTCTTGGCAGCCATACTTCAATATATTTTTGGACGATAGCTGTCATTTATAATTCTGCAGGTTTGTGAATTACAGTGCCCCTGAGCTCCTTTCTTCATCTCCCTTTCTAGTGAGCCGGCCGCAACACCGCAGGATTGCTTCAGGCCCTAGTGTGGTTCCAGCATGGCATGCTGAACCTTTGGTTAATTCCTCTTCCTTGTGGGATATGAGAGATAAATTTACCCGTCCAGACACCTCCAGCTAGCCTCTCATTGGTTCTCCCTATTCCTGTTCATTTTCCGCAGAAATTGCAAACTGGGCCAAACAGGAGGTTAAAGGCACTGACTCTCCAAGTGGGGAGAGTGTTAGTAAAGGATGTGGAATGTTGCACCCGAGTACCAGGGGACGAAAACTGAGACACATTTGAACACGTTTCCCGAGCACACGGTGGATCATACTCTGGCTTCCACATGCATGTTTTAGCTGACGGAAGAATCCCTTAAACCTGGAGAGTTGAGACCCATGGAATGGGTACCATGCAATATGACTTCAAAGGGTCTGCATTTGCTCACCGAGCCTCACCAATCCTATCACTGCTGCGTTTATGCCGCTGTACACACGTTTGATTCTCTTTCGGAGATATATAAATCCATAGGTTTTAAGATTCTTACTTGTCAGGTATATTCTTAGGCGTTTAATATGGGGCGTTGAGTCCACTTCGTTGAGCCAGGAGTAGCTCATGTCTATTACATATTTGGCTTTTGGAACGGTATCTGTGCTAATTTCAATCTCTGGTTTTATGCAGCACCCCAACTCACCTTTCCCCTTAAGCAAGCATAAGTTTGTTTTCTCCATTTGAGACACTGTTCTGTTTTGTAATTCTGTTCCTGTGTAGACAAGTTTACATTCCGTGTAGTAGTGATATCATATGATGTGTCTTTTTCTGTGTGACTTATTTCACTTAGAATCATCGTACCTGAATCCACTTATTATGCTGCTACGGGCCTGATGACATAGATTTCATTGCTGAGTGATATTGTATTGTATGTAAGTACCACAGCTTCTTTATTCATTTTTCACTTTCTGTGATATTGAATTTGTACTGTAAACGAGGTTCTTGTAAACAGAGCCGTCCCAAAATTTGGGGTGGCTGTGTCTTTTTGATTTTAATTTCCCTAAGCTATAGGACCATAAGTGGAAGTGCCCTAGTCTCTTTTGCTTTGTTTTTTAGATGTTTCAGGAAACACCATACACTTCTCCAGAGTGGCTGTTGTCAATTTACATCCCGCCCATGAGCATAACAAGGCTCCCAGTTCTCCATGGCCTGTCCTGCCTTTCTGGATTTTACACTGTTTTCAGATGGCCCTTTTGACCGGGGGGCAGTGAGACTTCATTGTAGTGCAGATTTCCTTTGCAAGCTTGCTTGGTTGGCCAAAAAGGGCGTATGAGTTTTTTCCTGAATATATTCAGGAAAAAACGCATACGCCCTTTTTGGCCAATTGCATCATTGTGGACGTTCTGCCTCTTTTCCTATGCTTTACATGCAATTCCAGTCTACCTCCTGAAATCGGTTTCCTGCAATTCTGCCCCGCTTTCAAGTCCTCTTGGCAGCCTTACTTCAATATATTTTTGGACGATAGCTGACATTTATAACTCTGCAGGTCTGTGAATGACAGTGCCCCTGAACTCCTTTCTTCAACTCGCTTTCTTGTGAGCTGGCCGCAACACCGCAGGATTGCTTCAGGCCCTAGTGTGGTTCCGGCATGGCACGCTGAGCCTTTGGTTAATTCCTCTTCCTGGTGGGAAATGAGAGTTAAATTTGCCCGTCCAGACACCTCCAGCTAGTCTCTCATTGGTTCTCCCTATTCATGTTCATTTTCCGCAGAAATTGCAAACTGGGCCAAACAGGAGTTTAAAGGCACTGACTCTCCAAGTGGGGAGAGTGTTAGTAAAGCGTCTGGAATGTTGCACCCGAGTACCAGGGGACGAAAACTGAGACACATTTGACCACGTTTCCCGATCACACGGTGGATCATACTCTGGGTTCCACATGCATGTTGTAGCTGAAGGAAGAATCCCTTAAACCTGGAGAGTTGAGAACCATGGAATGGGTAGCATGCAATATGACTTCAAAGGGTCTGCATTTGCTCACCGAACCTCACCAATCCTATCACTGCTGCGTTTATGCCGCTGTACACACGCTTGATTCTCTTTCGGCGACATATAAATCCATAGGTTTTAAGATACTTACTAGTCAGCTATATTCTAGGCGTTTTATATGGGGTGTAGAGTCCACTTGGTTGAGCAAGGAGTAGCTCTTGTCTATTACATATTTGGCTTATGGAACGGTATCTGTGCTAATTTCAATCTCTGGTTTTATGCAGCACCCCAACTCACCTTTCCCCTTAAGCAAGCATAAGTTGGTTTTCTACATTTGAGACCCTGTTCTGATTTGTAATTCAGTTCCTGTGTAGCCAAGTTTACATTCCGTGTAGTAGTGATATCTTATGATGTTTCTTTTTCTGTGTGACTTATTTCACTTAGAATCATCGTACCTGAATCCACTCATTATGCTGCTACGGGCCTGATGACATAGATTTCATTGCTGAGTGATATTGCATTGTACGTAAGTACCACAACTTCTTTATCCATTTCTTGCTTTCTGTGATATTGAACTTGTACCGTACACGAGGTTCTTGTAAACAGAGCCGGCCCAAACTTTGGGGTGTCTGTGTCTTTTTGATTTTAATTTCCCTAAGCTATAGGACCATAAGTGGAAGTGCCCTAGGCTCTGTTGCTTTGTTTTTTAGATGTTTCAAGAAACACCATACAATTCTCCAGAGTGGCTGTTGGCAATTTACATGCCACCCATCAGCATAACAAGGCTCCCAGTTCTCCATGGCCTGTCCTGCCTTTCTGGATTTTACACTTTTTTCAGATGGCCCTTTTGACTGGGGGGCAGTGAGACTTCATTGTAGTGCAGATTTCCTTTGCAAGCTTGCTTGGTTGGCCAAAAAGTGCTTATGAGTTTTTTCCTGAATATATTCAGGAAAAAACGCATACACCCTTTTTGGCCAAGTGCATCATTGTGGACGTTCTGCCTCTTTTCCTATGCTTTACATGCAATTCCAGTCTACCTCCTGAAATCGGTTTCCTGCAATTCTGCCCCGCTTTCAAGTCTTCTTGGCAGCCATACTTCAATATATTTTTGGACGATAGCTGTCATTTATAATTCTGCAGGTTTGTGAATTACAGTGCCCCTGAGCTCCTTTCTTCAACTCCCTTTCTAGTGAGCCGGCCGCAACACCGCAGGATTGCTTCAGGCCCTAGTGTGGTTCCGGCACGGCACGCTGAGCCTTTGGTTAATTCCTCTTCCTGGTGGGAAATGAGAGTTAAATTTGCCCGTCCAGACACCTCCAGCATGTCTCTCATTGGTTCTCCCTATTCCTGTTCATTTTCCGCAGAAATTGCAAACTGGGCCAAACAGGAGGTTAAAGGCACTGACTCTCCAAGTGGGTAGAGTGTTAGTAAAGCGTCTGGAATGTTGCACCCGAGTACCAGGGGACGAAAACTGACACATTTGAACACGTTTCCCGATCACACGGTGGATCATACTCTGGGTTCCACATGCATGTTTTAGCTGAAGGAAGAATCCCTTAAACCTGGAGAGTTGAGACCCATGGAATGGGTACCATGCAATATGACTTCAAAGGGTCTGCATTTGCTCACCGAACCTCACCAATCCTATCACTGCTGCGTTTATGCCGCTGTACACACGCTTGATTCTCTTTCGGAGACATATAAATCCATAGGTTTTAAGATTCTTACTTGTCAGGTATATTCTTAGGCCTTTAATATGGGGCATTGAGTGCACTTCCTTGAGCAAGGAGTAGCTCATGTCTATTACATATTTGGCTTATGGAACGGTATGTGCGCTAATTTCAATCTCTGGTTTTATTCAGCACCCCAACTCACCTTTCACCTTAAGCAAGCATAAGTTGGTTTTCTACATTTGAGACCCTGTTCTGTTTTGTAATTCAGTTCCTGTGTAGCCAAGTTTACATTCCGTGTAGTAGTGATATCTTATGATGTTTCTTTTTCTGTGTGACTTATTTCACTTAGAATCGTCGTACCTGAATCCACTCATTATGCTGCTACGGGCCTGATGACATAGATTTCATTGCTGAGTGATATTGCATTGTATGTAAGTACCACAACTTCTTTATCCATTTTTCGCTTTCTGTGATATTGAATTTGTACCGTAAACGAGGTTCTTGTAAACAGAGCCGTCCCAAACATTGGGGTGGCTGTGTCTTTTTGATTTTAATTTCCCTAAGCTATAGGACCATAAGTGGAAGTGCCCTAGGCTCTGTTGCTTTGTTTTTTAGATGTTTCAGGAAACACCGTACACTTCTCCAGAGTGGCTGTTGGCAATTTACATCCCGCCCATCAGCATAACAAGGCTCCCAGTTCTCCATGGCCTGTCTTGCCTTTCTGGATTTTACACTTTTTTCAGATGGCCCTTTTGACCGGGGGGCAGTGAGACTTCATTGTAGTGCAGATTTCCTTTGCAAGCTTGCTTGGTTGGCCAAAAAGGGCATATGCGTTTTTTCCTGAATATATTCAGGAAAAAACGCATATGCCCTTTTTGGCCAAGTGCATCATTGTGGACGTTCTGCCTCTTTTCCTATGCTTTACATGCAATTCCAGTCTACCTCCTGAAATCGGTTTCCTGCAATTCTGCCCCTCTTTCAAGTCCTCTTGGCAGCCTTACTTCAATATATTTTTGGACGATAGCTGTCATTTATAACTCTGCAGGTCTGTGAATGACAGTGCCCCTGAGCTCCTTTCTTCAACTCGCTTTATTGTGAGCTGGCCGCAACACCGCAGGATTGCTTCAGGCCCTAGTGTGGTTCCGGCATGACACGCTGAGCCTTTGGTTAATTCCTCTTCCTGGTGGGAACTGAGAGTTAAATTTGCCCGTCCAGACACCTCCAGCGAGTCTCTCATTGGTTCTCCCTATTCCTGTTCATTTTCCGCAGAAATTGCAAACTGGACCAAACAGGAGGTTCAAGGCACTGACTCTCCAAGTGGGGAGAGTGTTAGTAAAGCGTCTGGAATGTTGCACCCGAGTACCAGGGGACGAAAACTGACACATTTGAACACGTTTCCCGATCACACGGTGGATCATACTCTGGGTTCCACATGCATGTTTTAGCTGAAGGAAGAATCCCTTAAACCTGGAGAGTTGAGACCCATGGAATGGGTACCATGCAATATGACTTCAAAGGGTCTGCATTTGCTCACCGAACCTCACCAATCCTATCACTGCTGCGTTTATGCTGCTGTACACACGCTTGATTCTCTTTCGGAGACATATAAATCCATAGGTTTTAAGATTCTTACTTGTCAGGTATATTCTTAGGCCTTTAATATGGGGCATTGAGTCCACTTCCTTGAGCAAGGAGTAGCTCATGTCTATTACATATTTGGCTTATGGAACGGTATCTGTGCTAATTTCAATCTCTGGTTTTATGCAGCACCCCAACTCAACTTTCATCTTAAGCAAGCATAAGTTGGTTTTCTACATTTGAGACCCTGTTCTGTTTTGTAATTCAGTTCCTGTGTAGCCAAGTTTACATTCCGTGTAGTAGTGATACCTTATGATGTTTCTTTTTCTGTGTGACTTATTTCACTTAGAATCATCGTACCTGAATCCACTCATTATGCTGCTACGGGCCTGATGACATAGATTTCATTGCTGAGTGATATTGCATTGTATGTAAGTACCACAACTTCTTTATCCATTTTTCGCTTTCTGTGATATTGAATTTGTACCGTAAACGAGGTTCTTGTAAACAGAGCCGTCCCAAACATTGGGGTGGCTGTGTCTTTTTGATTTTAATTTCCCTAAGCTAAAGGACCATAAGTGGAAGTGCCCTAGGCTCTCTTGCTTTGTTTTTTAGATGTTTCAGGAAACACCGTACACTTCTCCAGAGTGGCTGTTGGCAATTTACATCCCGCCCATCAGCATAACAAGGCTCCCAGTTCTCCATGGCCTGTCTTGCCTTTCTGGATTTTACACTTTTTTCAGATGGCCCTTTTGACCGGGGGGCAGTGAGACTTCATTGTAGTGCAGATTTCCTTTGCAAGCTTGCTTGGTTGGCCAAAAAGGGCATATGCGTTTTTTCCTGAATATATTCAGGAAAAAACGCATATGCCCTTTTTGGCCAAGTGCATCATTGTGGACGTTCTGCCTCTTTTCCTATGCTTTACATGCAATTCCAGTCTACCTCCTGAAATCGGTTTCCTGCAATTCTGCCCCTCTTTCAAGTCCTCTTGGCAGCCTTACTTCAATATATTTTTGGACGATAGCTGTCATTTATAACTCTGCAGGTCTGTGAATGACAGTGCCCCTGAGCTCCTTTCTTCAACTCGCTTTATTGTGAGCTGGCCGCAACACCGCAGGATTGCTTCAGGCCCTAGTGTGGTTCCGGCATGACACGCTGAGCCTTTGGTTAATTCCTCTTCCTGGTGGGAACTGAGAGTTAAATTTGCCCGTCCAGACACCTCCAGCGAGTCTCTCATTGGTTCTCCCTATTCCTGTTCATTTTCCGCAGAAATTGCAAACTGGACCAAACAGGAGGTTCAAGGCACTGACTCTCCAAGTGGGGAGAGTGTTAGTAAAGCGTCTGGAATGTTGCACCCGAGTACCAGGGGACGAAAACTGACACATTTGAACACGTTTCCCGATCACACGGTGGATCATACTCTGGGTTCCACATGCATGTTTTAGCTGAAGGAAGAATCCCTTAAACCTGGAGAGTTGAGACCCATGGAATGGGTACCATGCAATATGACTTCAAAGGGTCTGCATTTGCTCACCGAACCTCACCAATCCTATCACTGCTGCGTTTATGCTGCTGTACACACGCTTGATTCTCTTTCGGAGACATATAAATCCATAGGTTTTAAGATTCTTACTTGTCAGGTATATTCTTAGGCCTTTAATATGGGGCATTGAGTCCACTTCCTTGAGCAAGGAGTAGCTCATGTCTATTACATATTTGGCTTATGGAACGGTATCTGTGCTAATTTCAATCTCTGGTTTTATGCAGCACCCCAACTCAACTTTCATCTTAAGCAAGCATAAGTTGGTTTTCTACATTTGAGACCCTGTTCTGTTTTGTAATTCAGTTCCTGTGTAGCCAAGTTTACATTCCGTGTAGTAGTGATACCTTATGATGTTTCTTTTTCTGTGTGACTTATTTCACTTAGAATCATCGTACCTGAATCCACTCATTATGCTGCTACGGGCCTGATGACATAGATTTCATTGCTGAGTGATATTGCATTGTATGTAAGTACCACAACTTCTTTATCCATTTTTCGCTTTCTGTGATATTGAATTTGTACCGTAAACGAGGTTCTTGTAAACAGAGCCGTCCCAAACATTGGGGTGGCTGTGTCTTTTTGATTTTAATTTCCCTAAGCTAAAGGACCATAAGTGGAAGTGCCCTAGGCTCTCTTGCTTTGTTTTTTAGATGTTTCAGGAAACACCGTACACTTCTCCAGAGTGGCTGTTGGCAATTTACATCCCGCCCATCAGCATAACAAGGCTCCCAGTTCTCCATGGCCTGTCTTGCCTTTCTGGATTTTACACTTTTTTCAGATGGCCCTTTTGACCGGGGGGCAGTGAGACTTCATTGTAGTGCAGATTTCCTTTGCAAGCTTGCTTGGTTGGCCAAAAAGGGCATATGCGTTTTTTCCTGAATATATTCAGGAAAAAACGCATATGCCCTTTTTGGCCAAGTGCATCATTGTGGACGTTCTGCCTCTTTTCCTATGCTTTACATGCAATTCCAGTCTACCTCCTGAAATCGGTTTCCTGCAATTCTGCCCCTCTTTCAAGTCCTCTTGGCAGCCTTACTTCAATATATTTTTGGACGATAGCTGTCATTTATAACTCTGCAGGTCTGTGAATGACAGTGCCCCTGAGCTCCTTTCTTCAACTCGCTTTCTTGTGAGCTGGCCGCAACACCGCAGGATTGCTTCAGGCCCTAGTGTCGTTCCGGCACGGCACGCTGAGCCTTTGGTTAATTCCTCTTCCTGGTGGGAAATGAGAGTTAAATTTGCCCGTCCAGACACCTCCAGCTAGTCTCTCATTGGTTCTCCCTATTCCTGTTCATTTTCCGCAGAAATTGCAAACTGGGCCAAACAGGAGGTTAAAATCACTGACTCTCCAAGAGGGGAGAGTGTTAGTAAAGCGTCTGGAATGTTGCACCCGAGTACCAGGGGAAGAAAACTGACACATTTGAACACGTTTCCCGATCACACGGTGGATCATACTCTGGGTTCCACATGCATGTTTTAGCTGAAGGAAGAATCCCTTAAACCTGGAGAGTTGAGACCCATGGAATGGGTACCATGTAATATGACTTCAAAGGGTCTGCATTTGCTCACCGAACGTCACCAATCCTATCACTGCTGCGTTTATGCCGCTGTACACACGCTTGATTCTCTTTCGGAGACATATAAATCCATAGGTTTTAAGATTCTTACTTGTCAGGTATATTCTTAGGCCTTTAATATGGGGCATTGAGTGCACTTCCTTGAGCAAGGAGTAGCTCATGTCTATTACATATTTGGCTTATGGAACGGTATGTGCGCTAATTTCAATCTCTGGTTTTATGCAGCACCCCAACTCACCTTTCATCTTAAGCAAGCATAAGTTGGTTTTCTACATTTGAGACCCTGTTCTGTTTTGTAATTCAGTTCCTGTGTAGCCAAGTTTACATTCCGTGTAGTAGTGATATCTTATGATGTTTCTTTTTCTGTGTGACTTATTTCACTTAGAATCATCGTACCTGAATCCACTCATTATGCTGCTACGGGCCTGATGACATAGATTTCATTGCTGAGTGATATTGCATTGTATGTAAGTACCACAACTTCTTTATCCATTTTTCGCTTTCTGTGATATTGAATTTGTACCGTAAACGAGGTTCTTGTAAACAGAGCCGTCCCAAACTTTGGGGTGGCTGTGTCTTTTTGATTTTAATTTCCCTAAGCTATAGGACCATAAGTGGAAGTGCCCTAGGCTCTGTTGCTTTGTTTTTTAGATGTTTCAGGAAACACCGTACACTTCTCCAGAGTGGCTGTTGGCAATTTACATCCCGCCCATCAGCATAACAAGGCTCCCAGTTCTCCATGGCCTGTCTTGCCTTTCTGGATTTTACACTTTTTTCAGATGGCCCTTTTGACCGGGGGGCAGTGAGACTTCATTGTAGTGCAGATTTCCTTTGCAAGCTTGCTTGGTTGGCCAAAAAGGGCGTATGCGTTTTTTCCTGAATATATTCAGGAAAAGACGCATACGCCCTTTTTGGCCAAGTGCATCATTGTGGACGGTCTGCCTCTTTTCCTATGCTTTACATGCAATTCCAGTCTACCTCCTGAAATCGGTTTCCTGCAATTCTGCCCCTCTTTCAAGTCCTCTTGGCAGCCTTACTTCAATATATTTTTGGACGATAACTGTCATTTATAACTCTGCAGGTCTGTGAATGACAGTGCCCCTGAGCTCCTTTCTTCAACTCGCTTTCTTGTGAGCTGGCCGCAACACCGCAGGATTGCTTCAGGCCCTAGTGTCGTTCCGGCATGGCACGCTGAGCCTTTGGTTAATTCCTCTTCCTGGTGGGAAATGAGAGTTAAATTTGCCCGTCCAGACACCTCCAGCGAGTCTCTCATTGGTTCTCCCTATTCCTGTTCATTTTCCGCAGAAATTGCAAACTGGGCCAAACAGGAGGTTAAAGGCACTTACTCTCCAAGTGGGGAGAGTGTTAGTAAAGCGTCTGGAATGTTGCACCCGAGTACCAGGGGACGAAAACTGACACATTTGAACACGTTTCCCGATCACACGGTGGATCATACTCTGGGTTCCACATGCATGTTTTAGCTGAAGGAAGAATCCCTTAAACCTGGAGAGTTGAGACCCATGGAATGGGTACCATGCAATATGACTTCAAAGGGTCTGCATTTGCTCACCGAACCTCACCAATCCTATCACTGCTGCGTTTATGCTGCTGTACACATGCTTGATTCTCTTTCCGAGACATATAAATCCATAGGTTTTAAGATTCTTACTTGTCAGGTATATTCTTAGGCCTTTAATATGGGGCATTGAGTCCACTTCCTTGAGCAAGGAGTAGCTCATGTCTATTACATATTTGGCTTATGGAACGGTATCTGTGCTAATTTCAATCTCTGGTTTTATGCAGCACCCCAACTCAACTTTCATCTTAAGCAAGCATAAGTTGGTTTTCTACATTTGAGACCCTGTTCTGTTTTGTAATTCAGTTCCTGTGTAGCCAAGTTTACATTCCGTGTAGTAGTGATACCTTATGATGTTTCTTTTTCTGTGTGACTTATTTCACTTAGAATCGTCGTACCTGAATCCACTCATTATGCTGCTACGGGCCTGATGACATAGATTTCATTGCTGAGTGATATTGCATTGTATGTAAGTACCACAACTTCTTTATCCATTTTTCGCTTTCTGTGATATTGAATTTGTACCGTAAACGAGGTTCTTGTAAACAGAGCCGTCCCAAACATTGGGGTGGCTGTGTCTTTTTGATTTTAATTTCCCTAAGCTAAAGGACCATAAGTGGAAGTTCCCTAGGCTCTCTTGCTTTGTTTTTTAGATGTTTCAGGAAACACCGTACACTTCTCCAGAGTGGCTGTTGGCAATTTACATCCCGCCCATCAGCATAACAAGGCTCCCAGTTCTCCATGGCCTGTCTTGCCTTTCTGGATTTTACACTTTTTTCAGATGGCCCTTTTGACCGGGGGGCAGTGAGACTTCATTGTAGTGCAGATTTCCTTTGCAAGCTTGCTTGGTTGGCCAAAAAGGGCATATGCGTTTTTTCCTGAATATATTCAGGAAAAAACGCATATGCCCTTTTTGGCCAAGTGCATCATTGTGGACGTTCTGCCTCTTTTCCTATGCTTTACATGCAATTCCAGTCTACCTCCTGAAATCGGTTTCCTGCAATTCTGCCCCTCTTTCAAGTCCTCTTGGCAGCCTTACTTCAATATATTTTTGGACGATAGCTGTCATTTATAACTCTGCAGGTCTGTGAATGACAGTGCCCCTGAGCTCCTTTCTTCAACTCGCTTTCTTGTGAGCTGGCCGCAACACCGCAGGATTGCTTCAGGCCCTAGTGTCGTTCCGGCACGGCACGCTGAGCCTTTGGTTAATTCCTCTTCCTGGTGGGAAATGAGAGTTAAATTTGCCCGTCCAGACACCTCCAGCTAGTCTCTCATTGGTTCTCCCTATTCCTGTTCATTTTCCGCAGAAATTGCAAACTGGGCCAAACAGGAGGTTAAAATCACTGACTCTCCAAGAGGGGAGAGTGTTAGTAAAGCGTCTGGAATGTTGCACCCGAGTACCAGGGGACGAAAACTGAGACACATTTGAACACGTTTCCCGATCACACGGTGGATCATACTCTGGGTTCCACATGCATGTTTTAGCTGAAGGAAGAATCCCTTAAACCTGGAGAGTTGAGACCCATGGAATGGGTACCATGCAATATGACTTCAAAGGGTCTGCATTTGCTCACCGAACCTCACCAATCCTATCACTGCTGCGTTTATGCTGCTGTACACACGCTTGATTCTCTTTCGGAGACATATAAATCCATAGGTTTTAAGATTCTTACTTGTCAGGTATATTCTTAGGCCTTTAATATGGGGCATTGAGTCCACTTCCTTGAGCAAGGAGTAGCTCATGTCTATTACATATTTGGCTTATGGAACGGTATCTGTGCTAATTTCAATCTCTGGTTTTATGCAGCACCCCAACTCACCTTTCACCTTAAGCAAGCATAAGTTGGTTTTCTACATTTGAGACCCTGTTCTGTTTTGTAATTCAGTTCCTGTGTAGCCAAGTTTACATTCCGTGTAGTAGTAATATCTTATGATGTTTCTTTTTCGGTGTGACTTATTTCACTTAGAATCATCGTACCTGAATCCACTCATTATGCTGCTACGGGCCTGATGACATAGATTTCATTGCTGAGTGATATTGCATTGTATGTAAGTACCACAACTTCTTTATCCATTTTTCGCTTTCTGTGATATTGAATTTGTACCGTAAACGAGGGTCTTGTAAACAGAGCCGTCCCAAACATTGGGGTGGCTGTGTCTTTTTGATTTTAATTTCCCTAAGATAAAGGACCATAAGTGGAAGTGCCCTAGGCTCTCTTGCTTTGTTTTTTAGATGTTTCAGGAAACACCGTACACTTCTCCAGAGTGGCTGTTGGCAATTTATATCCCGCCCATCAGCATAACAAGGCTCCTAGTTCTCCATGGCCTGTCTTGCCTGTCTGGATTTTACACTTTTTTCAGATGGCCCTTTTGACCGGGGGGCAGTGAGACTTCATTGTAGTGCAGATTTCCTTTGCAAGCTTGCTTGGTTGGCCAAAAAGGGCATATGCGTTTTTTCCTGAATATATTCAGGAAAAAACGCATATGCCCTTTTTGGCCAAGTGCATCATTGTGGACGTTCTGCCTCTTTTCCTATGCTTTACATGCAATTCCAGTCTACCTCCTGAAATCGGTTTCCTGCAATTCTGCCCCGCTTTCAAGTCCTCTTGGCAACCTTACTTCAATATATTTTTGGACGATAGCTGTCATTTATAACTCTGCAGGTCTGTGAATGACAGTGCCCCTGAGCTCCTTTCTTCAACTCGCTTTCTTGTGAGCTGGCCGCAACACCGCAGGATTGCTTCAGGCCCTAGTGTCGTTCTGGCACGGCATGCTGAGCCTTTGGTTAATTCCTCTTCCTGGTGGGAAATGAGAGTTAAATTTGCCCGTCCAGACACCTCCAGCTAGTCTCTCATTGGTTCTCCCTATTCCTGTTCATTTTCCGCAGAAATTGCAAACTGGGCCAAACAGGAGGTTAAAATCACTGACTCTCCAAGAGGGGAGAGTGTTAGTAAAGCGTCTGGAATGTTGCACCCGAGTACCAGGGGAAGAAAACTGACACATTTGAACACGTTTCCCGATCACACGGTGGATCATACTCTGGGTTCCACATGCATGTTTTAGCTGAAGGAAGAATCCCTTAAACCTGGAGAGTTGAGACCCATGGAATGGGTACCATGTAATATGACTTCAAAGGGTCTGCATTTGCTCACCGAACGTCACCAATCCTATCACTGCTGCGTTTATGCCGCTGTACACACGCTTGATTCTCTTTCGGAGACATATAAATCCATAGGTTTTAAGATTCTTACTTGTCAGGTATATTCTTAGGCCTTTAATATGGGGCATTGAGTGCACTTCCTTGAGCAAGGAGTAGCTCATGTCTATTACATATTTGGCTTATGGAACGGTATGTGCGCTAATTTCAATCTCTGGTTTTATGCAGCACCCCAACTCACCTTTCACCTTAAGCAAGCATAAGTTGGTTTTCTACATTTGAGACCCTGTTCTGTTTTGTAATTCAGTTCCTGTGTAGCCAAGTTTACATTCCGTGTAGTAGTGATATCTTATGATGTTTCTTTTTCTGTGTGACTTATTTCACTTAGAATCATCGTACCTGAATCCACTCATTATGCTGCTACGGGCCTGATGACATAGATTTCATTGCTGAGTGATATTGCATTGTATGTAAGTACCACAACTTCTTTATCCATTTTTCGCTTTCTGTGATATTGAATTTGTACCGTAAACGAGGTTCTTGTAAACAGAGCCGTCCCAAACTTTGGGGTGGCTGTGTCTTTTTGATTTTAATTTCCCTAAGCTATAGGACCATAAGTGGAAGTGCCCTAGGCTCTGTTGCTTTGTTTTTTAGATGTTTTAGGAAACACCGTACACTTCTCCAGAGTGGCTGTTGGCAATTTACATCCCGCCCATCAGCATAACAAGGCTCCCAGTTCTCCATGGCCTGTCTTGCCTTTCTGGATTTTACACTTTTTTCAGATGGCCCTTTTGACCGGGGGGCAGTGAGACTTCATTGTAGTGCAGATTTCCTTTGCAAGCTTGCTTGGTTGGCCAAAAAGGGCGTATGCGTTTTTTCCTGAATATATTCAGGAAAAAACGCATATGCCCTTTTTGGCCAAGTGCATCATTGTGGACGGTCTGCCTCTTTTCCTATGCTTTACATGCAATTCCAGTCTACCTCCTGAAATCGGTTTCCTGCAATTCTGCCCCTCTTTCAAGTCCTCTTGGCAGCCTTACTTCAATATATTTTTGGACGATAGCTCTCATTTATAACTCTGCAGGTCTGTGAATGACAGTGCCCCTGAGCTCCTTTCTTCAACTCGCTTTCTTGTGAGCTGGCCGCAACACCGCAGGATTGCTTCAGGCCCTAGTGTCGTTCCGGCATGGCACGCTGAGCCTTTGGTTAATTCCTCTTCCTGGTGGGAAATGAGAGTTAAATTTGCCCGTCCAGACACCTCCAGCTAGTCTCTCATTGGTTCTCCCTATTCCTGTTCATTTTCCGCAGAAATTGCAAACTGGGCCAAACAGGAGGTTAAAGGCACTGACTCTCCAAGAGGGGAGAGTGTTAGTAAAGCGTCTGGAATGTTGCACCCGAGTACCAGGGGACGAAAACTGAGACACATTTGAACACGTTTCCCGATCACACGGTGGATCATACTCTGGGTTCCACATGCATGATTTAGCTGAAGGAAGAATCCCTTAAACCTGGAGAGTTGAGACCCATGGAATGGGTACCATGCAATATGACTTCAAAGGGTCTGCATTTGCTCACCGAACCTCACCAATCCTATCACTGCTGCGTTTATGCTGCTGTACACACGCTTGATTCTCTTTCGGAGACATATAAATCCATAGGTTTTAAGATTCTTACTTGTCAGGTATATTCTTAGGCCTTTAATATGGGGCATTGAGTCCACTTCCTTGAGCAAGGAGTAGCTCATGTCTATTACATATTTGGCTTATGGAACGGTATCTGTGCTAATTTCAATCTCTGGTTTTATGCAGCACCCCAACTCACCTTTCACCTTAAGCAAGCATAAGTTGGTTTTCTACATTTGAGACCCTGTTCTGTTTTGTAATTCAGTTCCTGTGTAGCCAAGTTTACATTCCGTGTAGTAGTGATATCTTATGATGTTTCTTTTTCTGTGTGACTTATTTCACTTAGAATCATCGTACCTGAATCCACTCATTATGCTGCTACGGGCCTGATGACATAGATTTCATTGCTGAGTGATATTGCATTGTATGTAAGTACCACAACTTCTTTATCCATTTTTCGCTTTCTGTGATATTGAATTTGTACCGTAAACGAGGTTCTTGTAAACAGAGCCGTCCCAAACATTGGGGTGGCTGTGTCTTTTTGATTTTAATTTCCCTAAGCTAAAGGACCATAAGTGGAAGTGCCCTAGGCTCTCTTGCTTTGTTTTTTAGATGTTTCAGGAAACACCATACACTTCTCCAGAGTGGCTGTTGGCAATTTACATCCCGCCCATCAGCATAACAAGGCTCCCAGTTCTCCATGGCCTGTCTTGCCTTTCTGGATTTTACACTTTTTTCAGATGGCCCTTTTGACCGGGGGGCAGTGAGACTTCATTGTAGTGCAGATTTCCTTTGCAAGTTTGCTTGGTTGGCCAAAAAGGGCATATGCGTTTTTTCCTGAATATATTCAGGAAAAAACGCATATGCCCTTTTTGGCCAAGTGCATCATTGTGGACGTTCTGCCTCTTTTCCTATGCTTTACATGCAATTCCAGTCTACCTCCTGAAATCGGTTTCCTGCAATTCTGCCCCGCTTTCAAGTCCTCTTGGCAGCCTTACTTCAATATGTTTTTGGACGATAGCTGTCATTTATAACTCTGCAGGTTTGTGAATGACAGTGCCCCTGAGCTCCTTTCTTCAACTCGCTTTCTTGTGAGCTGGCCGCAACACCGCAGGATTGCTTCAGGCCCTAGTGTCGTTCCAGCATGGCACGCTGAGCCTTTGGTTAATTCCTCTTCCTCGTGGGAAATGAGAGTTAAATTTGCCCGTCTAGACACCTCCAGCGAGTCTCTCATTGGTTCTCCCTATTCCTGTTCATTTTCCGCAGAAATTGCAAACTGGGCCAAACAGGAGGTTAAAGGCACTGACTCTCCAAGAGGGGAGAGTTTTAGTAAAACGTCTGGAATGTTGCACCCGAGTACCAGGGGACGAAAACTGACACATTTGAACACGTTTCCTGATCACACGGTGGATCATACTCTGGGTTCCACATGCATGTTTTAGCTGAAGGAAGAATCCCTTAAACCTGGAGAGTTGAGACCCATGGAATGGGTACCATGCAATATGACTTCAAAGGGTCTGCATTTGCTCACCGAACCTCACCAATCCTATCACTGCTGCGTTTATGCCGCTGTACACATGCTTGATTCTCTTTCGGAGACATATAAATCCATAGGTTTTAAGATACTTACTAGTCAGCTATATTCTTAGGCTTTTAATATGGGGTGTAGAGTCCACTTCGTTGAGCAAGGAGTAGCTCTTGTCTATTACATATTTGGCTTATGGAACGGTATCTGTGCTAATTTCAATCACTGGTTTTATGCAGCACCCCAACTCAACTTTCCCCTTAAGCAAGCATAAGTTGGTTTTCTACATTTGAGACCCTGTTCTGTTTTGTAATTCAGTTCCTTTGTAGCCAAGTTTACATTCCGTGTAGTAGTGATATCTTATGATGTTTCTTTTTCTGTGTGACTTATTTCACTTAGAATCATCGTACCTGAATCCACTCATTATGCTGCTATGGGCCTGATGACATAGATTTCATTGCTGAGTGATATTGCATTGTATGTAAGTACCACAACTTCTTTATCCATTTTTCGCTTTCTGTGATATTGAATTTGTACTGTAAACGAGGTTCTTGTAAACAGAGCCGTCCCAAACTTTGGGGTGGCTGTTTCCTTTTGAGTTTAATTTCCCTAAGCTATAGGACCATAAGTGGAAGTGCCCTAGGCTCTGTTGCTTTGTTTTTTAGATGTTTCAGGAAACACCGTACACTTCTCCAGAGTGGCTGTTGGCAATTTACATCCCGCCCATGAGCATAACAAGGCTCCCAGTTCTACATGGCCTGTCCTGCCTTTCTGGATTTTACACTTTTTTCAGATGGCGCTTTTGACCGGGGGGCAGTGAGACTTCATTGTAGTGCAGATTTCCTTTGCAAGCTTGCTTGGTTGGCCAAAAAGGGCATATGCGTTTTTTCCTGAATATATTCAGGAAAAAACGCATATGCCCTTTTTGGCCAAGTGCATCATTGTGGACGTTCTGCCTCTTTTTCTATGCTTTACATGCAATTCCAGTCTACCTCCTGAAATCGGTTTCCTGCAATTCTGCCCCTCTTTCAAGTCCTCTTGGCAGCCTTACTTCAATATATTTTTGGACGATAGCTGTCATTTATAACTCTGCAGGTCTGTGAATGACAGTGCCCCTGAGCTCCTTTCTTCAACTCGCTTTCTTGTGAGCTGGCCGCAACACCGCAGGATTGCTTCAGGCCCTAGTGTGGTTCCGGCACGGCATGCTGAGCCTTTGGTTAATTCCTCTTCCTCGTGGGAAATGAGAGTTAAATTTGCCCGTCCAGACACCTCCAGCGAGTCTCTCATTGGTTCTCCCTATTCCTGTTCATTTTCCGCAGAAATTGCAAACTGGGTCAAACAGGAGGTTAAAGGCACTGACTCTCCAAGAGGGGAGAGTGTTAGTAAAGCGTCTGGAATGTTGCACCCGAATACCAGGGGACGAAAACTGACACATTTGAACACGTTTCCCGATCACACGGTGGATCATACTCTGGGTTCCACATGCATGTTTTAGCTGAAGGAAGAATCCCTTAAACCTGGAGAGTTGAGACCCATGGAATGGGTACCATGCAATATGACTTCAAAGGGTCTGCATTTGCTCACCGAACCTCACCAATCCTATCACTGCTGTGTTTATGCTGCTGTACACACGCTTGATTCTCTTTCGGAGACATATAAATCCATAGGTTTTAAGATTCTTACTTGTCAGGTATATTCTTAGGCCTTTAATATGGGGCATTGAGTCCACTTCCTTGAGCAAGGAGTAGCTCATGTCTATTACATATTTGGCTTATGGAACGGTATCTGTGCTAATTTCAATCTCAGGTTTTATGCAGCACCCCAACTCACCTTTCATCTTAAGCAAGCATAAGTTGGTTTTCTACATTTGAGACCCTGTTCTGTTTTGTAATTCAGTTCCTGTGTAGCCAAGTTTACATTCCGTGTAGTAGTGATATCTTATGATGTTTCTTTTTCTGTGTGACTTATTTCACTTAGAATCATCGTACCTGAATCCACTCATTATGCTCTTACGGGCCTGATGACATAGATTTCATTGCTGAGTGATATTGCATTGTATGTAAGTACCACAACTTCTTTATCCATTTTTCACTTTCTGTGATATTGAATTTGTACTGTAAACGAGGGTCTTGTAAACAGAGCCGTCCCAAACTTTGGGGTGGCTGTGTCTTTTTGATTTTAATTTCCCTAAGCTATAGGACCATAAGTGGAAGTGCCCTAGGCTCTGTTGCTTTGTTTTTTAGATGTTTCCGGAAACACCATACACTTCTCCAGAGTGGCTGTTGGCAATTTACATCCCGCCCATCAGCATAACAAGGCTCCCAGTTCTCCATGGCCTGTACTGCCTTTCTGGATTTTACACTTTTTTCAGATGGCCCTTTTGACCGGGGGCAGTGAGACTTCACTGTAGTGCAGATTTCCTTTGCAAGCTTGCTTGGTTGGCCAAAAAGGGCGTATGCGTTTTTTCCTGAATATATTCAGGAAAAAACGCATACGCCCTTTTTGGCCAAGTGCATCATTGTGGACGGTCTGCCTCTTTTCTTATGCTTTACATGCAATTCCAGTCTACCTCCTGAAATCGGTTTCCTGCAATTCTGCCCCGCTTTCAAATCCTCTTGGCAGCCTTATTTCAATATATTTTTGGATGATAGCTGTCATTTATAACTCTGCAGGTTTGTGAATGACAGTGCCCCTGAGCTCCTTTCTTCAACTCGCTTTCTTGTGAGCTGGCCGCAACACCGCAGCCTTGCTTCAGGCCCTAGTGTGGTTCCGGCATGGCACGCTGAGCCTTTGGTTAATTCCTATTCCTGGTGGGAAATGAGAGTTAAATTTGCCCGTCCAGACACCTCCAGGTTGTCTCTAAATGGTTCTCCCTATTCCTGTTCATTTTCCGCAGAAATTGCAAACTGGGCCAAACAGGAGGTTAAAATCACTGACTCTCCAAGAGGGGAGAGTGTTAGTAAAGCGTCTGGAATGTTGCACCCGAGTACCAGGGGAAGAAAACTGACACATTTGAACACGTTTCCCGATCACACGGTGGATCATACTCTGGGTTCCACATGCATGTTTTAGCTGAAGGAAGAATCCCTTAAACCTGGAGAGTTGAGACCCATGGAATGGGTACCATGCAATATGACTTCAAAGGGTCTGCATTTGCTCACCGAACCTCACCAATCCTATCACTGCTGTGTTTATGCTGCTGTACACACGCTTGATTCTCTTTCGGAGACATATAAATCCATAGGTTTTAAGATTCTTACTTGTCAGGTATATTCTTAGGCCTTTAATATGGGGCATTGAGTCCACTTCCTTGAGCAAGGAGTAGCTCATGTCTATTACATATTTGGCTTATGGAACGGTATCTGTGCTAATTTCAATCTCTGGTTTTATGCAGCACCCCAACTCACCTTTCATCTTAAGCAAGCATAAGTTGGTTTTCTACATTTGAGACCCTGTTCTGTTTTGTAATTCAGTTCCTGTGTAGCCAAGTTTACATTCCGTGTAGTAGTGATATCTTATGATGTTTCTTTTTCTGTGTGACTTATTTCACTTAGAATCATCGTACCTGAATCCACTCATTATGCTCTTACGGGCCTGATGACATAGATTTCATTGCTGAGTGATATTGCATTGTATGTAAGTACCACAACTTCTTTATCCATTTTTCACTTTCTGTGATATTGAATTTGTACTGTAAACGAGGGTCTTGTAAACAGAGCCGTCCCAAACTTTGGGGTGGCTGTGTCTTTTTGATTTTAATTTCCCTAAGCTATAGGACCATAAGTGGAAGTGCCCTAGGCTCTGTTGCTTTGTTTTTTAGATGTTTCCGGAAACACCATACACTTCTCCAGAGTGGCTGTTGGCAATTTACATCCCGCCCATCAGCATAACAAGGCTCCCAGTTCTCCATGGCCTGTACTGCCTTTCTGGATTTTACACTTTTTTCAGATGGCCCTTTTGACCGGGGGCAGTGAGACTTCACTGTAGTGCAGATTTCCTTTGCAAGCTTGCTTGGTTGGCCAAAAAGGGCGTATGCGTTTTTTCCTGAATATATTCAGGAAAAAACGCATACGCCCTTTTTGGCCAAGTGCATCATTGTGGACGTTCTGCCTCTTTTGCTATGCTTTACATGCAATTCCAGTCTACCTCCTGAAATCGGTTTCCTGCAATTCTGCCCCGCTTTCAAGTCCTCTTGGCAGCCTTAGTTCAATATATTTTTGGACGATAGCTGTCATTTATAACTCTGCAGGTTTGTGAATGACAGTGTCCCTGAGCTCCTTTCTTCAACTCGCTTTCTTGTGAGCTGGCCGCAACACCGCAGCCTTGCTTCAGGCCCTAGTGTGGTTCCGGCATGGCACGCTGAGCCTTTGGTTAATTCCTCTTCCTGGTGGGAAATGAGAGTTAAATTTGCCCGTCCAGACACCTCCAGGTTGTCTCTAAATGGTTCTCCCTATTCCTGTTCATTTTCCGCAGAAATTGCAAACTGGGCCAAACAGGAGGTTAAAATCACTGACTCTCCAAGAGGGGAGAGTGTTAGTAAAGCGTCTGGAATGTTGCACCCGAGTACCAGGGGAAGAAAACTGACACATTTGAACACGTTTCCCGATCACACGGTGGATCATACTCTGGGTTCCACATGCATGTTTTAGCTGAAGGAAGAATCCCTTAAACCTGGAGAGTTGAGACCCATGGAATGGGTACCATGCAATATGACTTCAAAGGGTCTGCATTTGCTCACCGAACCTCACCAATCCTATCACTGCTGCGTTTATGCTGCTGTACACACGCTTGATTCTCTTTCGGAGACATATAAATCCATAGGTTTTAAGATTCTTACTTGTCAGGTATATTCTTAGGCCTTTAATATGGGGCATTGAGTCCACTTCCTTGAGCAAGGAGTAGCTCATGTCTATTACATATTTGGCTTATGGAACGGTATGTGCGCTAATTTGAATCTCTGGTTTTATGCAGCACCCCAACTCACCTTTCACCTTAAGCAAGCATAAGTTGGTTTTCTACATTTGAGACCCTGTTCTGTTTTGTAATTCAGTTCCTGTGTAGCCAAGTTTACATTCCGTGTAGTAGTGATATCTTATGATGTTTCTTTTTCTGTGTGACTTATTTCACTTAGAATCATCGTACCTGAATCCACTCATTATGCTGCTACGGGCCTGATGACATAGATTTCATTGCTGAGTGATATTGCATTGTATGTAAGTACCACAACTTCTTTATCCATTTTTCGCTTTCTGTGATATTGAATTTGTACCGTAAACGAGGTTCTTGTAAACAGAGCCGTCCCAAACTTTGGGGTGGCTGTGTCTTTTTGATTTTAATTTCCCTAAGCTATAGGACCATAAGTGGAAGTGCCCTAGGCTCTGTTGCTTTGTTTTTTAGATGTTTCAGGAAACACCATACACTTCTCCAGAGTGGCTGTTGGCAATTTACATCCCGCCCATCAGCATAACAAGGCTCCCAGTTCTCCATGGCCTGTCTTGCCTTTCTGGATTTTACACTTTTTTCAGATGGCCCTTTTGACCGGGGGGCAGTGAGACTTCATTGTAGTGCAGATTTCCTTTGCAAGCTTGCTTGGTTGGCCAAAAAGGGCGTATGCGTTTTTTCCTGAATATATTCAGGAAAAAACGCATACGCCCTTTTTGGCCAAGTGCATCATTGTGGACGTTCTGCCTCTTTTCCTATGCTTTACATGCAATTCCAGTCTACCTCCTGAAATCGGTTTCCTGCAATTCTGCCCCTCTTTCAAGTCCTCTTGGCAGCCTTACTTCAATATATTTTTGGACGATAGCTGTCATTTATAACTCTGCAGGTCTGTGAATGACAGTGCCCCTGAGCTCCTTTCTTCAACTCGCTTTCTTGTGAGCTGGCCGCAACACCGCAGGATTGCTTCAGGCTCTAGTGTGGTTCCGGCACGGCACGCTGAGGCTTTGGTTAATTCCTCTTCCTGGTGGGAAATGAGAGTTAAATTTGCCCGTCCAGACACCTCCAGGTTGTCTCTAAATGGTTCTCCCTATTCCTGTTCATTTTCCGCAGAAATTGCAAACTGGGCCAAACAGGAGGTTAAAATCACTGACTCTCCAAGAGGGGAGAGTGTTAGTAAAGCGTCTGGAATGTTGCACCCGAGTACCAGGGGAAGAAAACTGACACATTTGAACACGTTTCCCGATCACACGGTGGATCATACTCTGGGTTCCACATGCATGTTTTAGCTGAAGGAAGAATCCCTTAAACCTGGAGAGTTGAGACCCATGGAATGGGTACCATGCAATATGACTTCAAAGGGTCTGCATTTGCTCACCGAACCTCACCAATCCTATCACTGCTGCGTTTATGCTGCTGTACACACGCTTGATTCTCTTTCGGAGACATATAAATCCATAGGTTTTAAGATTCTTACTTGTCAGGTATATTCTTAGGCCTTTAATATGGGGCATTGAGTCCACTTCCTTGAGCAAGGAGTAGCTCATGTCTATTACATATTTGGCTTATGGAACGGTATCTGTGCTAATTTCAATCTCTGGTTTTATGCAGCACCCCAACTCACCTTTCACCTTAAGCAAGCATAAGTTGGTTTTCTACATTTGAGACCCTGTTCTGTTTTGTAATTCAGTTCCTGTGTAGCCAAGTTTACATTCCGTGTAGTAGTGATATCTTATGATGTTTCTTTTTCTGTGTGACTTATTTCACTTAGAATCATCGTACCTGAATCCACTCATTATGCTGCTACGGGCCTGATGACATAGATTTCATTGCTGAGTGATATTGCATTGTATGTAAGTACCACAACTTCTTTATCCATTTTTCGCTTTCTGTGATATTGAATTTGTACCGTAAACGAGGTTCTTGTAAACAGAGCCGTCCCAAACATTGGGGTGGCTGTGTCTTTTTGATTTTAATTTCCCTAAGCTAAAGGACCATAAGTGGAAGTGCCCTAGGCTCTCTTGCTTTGTTTTTTAGATGTTTCAGGAAACACCATACACTTCTCCAGAGTGGCTGTTGGCAATTTACATCCCGCCCATCAGCATAACAAGGCTCCCAGTTCTCCATGGCCTGTCTTGCCTTTCTGGATTTTACACTTTTTTCAGATGGCCCTTTTGACCGGGGGGCAGTGAGACTTCATTGTAGTGCAGATTTCCTTTGCAAGCTTGCTTGGTTGGCCAAAAAGGGCATATGCGTTTTTTCCTGAATATATTCAGGAAAAAACGCATATGCCCTTTTTGGCCAAGTGCATCATTGTGGACGTTCTGCCTCTTTTCCTATGCTTTACATGCAATTCCAGTCTACCTCCTGAAATTGGTTTCCTGCAATTCTGCCCCGCTTTCAAGTCCTCTTGGCAGCCTTACTTCAATATGTTTTTGGACGATAGCTGTCATTTATAACTCTGCAGGTCTGTGAATGACAGTGCCCCTGAGCTCCTTTCTTTAACTCGCTTTCTTGTGAGCTGGCCGCAACACCGCAGGATTGCTTCAGGCCCTAGTGTCGTTCCAGCATGGCACGCTGAGCCTTTGGTTAATTCCTCTTCCTCGTGGGAAATGAGAGTTAAATTTGCCCGTCTAGACACCTCCAGCGAGTCTCTCATTGGTTCTCCCTATTCCTGTTCATTTTCCGCAGAAATTGCAAACTGGGCCAAACAGGAGGTTAAAGGCACTGACTCTCCAAGAGGGGAGAGTTTTAGTAAAACGTCTGGAATGTTGCACCCGAGTACCAGGGGACGAAAACTGACACATTTGAACACGTTTCCTGATCACACGGTGGATCATACTCTGGGTTCCACATGCATGTTTTAGCTGAAGGAAGAATCCCTTAAACCTGGAGAGTTGAGACCCATGGAATGGGTACCATGCAATATGACTTCAAAGGGTCTGCATTTGCTCACCAAACCTCACCAATCCTATCACTGCTGCGTTTATGCCGCTGTACACATGCTTGATTCTCTTTCGGAGACATATAAATCCATAGGTTTTAAGATACTTACTAGTCAGCTATATTCTTAGGCTTTTAATATGGGGTGTAGAGTCCACTTCGTTGAGCAAGGAGTAGCTCTTGTCTATTACATATTTGGCTTATGGAACGGTATCTGTGCTAATTTCAATCACTGGTTTTATGCAGCACCCCAACTCAACTTTCCCCTTAAGCAAGCATAAGTTGGTTTTCTACATTTGAGACCCTGTTCTGTTTTGTAATTCAGTTCCTTTGTAGCCAAGTTTACATTCCGTGTAGTAGTGATATCTTATGATGTTTCTTTTTCTGTGTGACTTATTTCACTTAGAATCATCGTACCTGAATCCACTCATTATGCTGCTATGGGCCTGATGACATAGATTTCATTGCTGAGTGATATTGCATTGTATGTAAGTACCACAACTTCTTTATCCATTTTTCGCTTTCTGTGATATTGAATTTGTACCGTAAACGAGGTTCTTGTAAACAGAGCCGTCCCAAATTTTGGGGTGGCTGTTTCCTTTTGAGTTTAATTTCCCTAAGCTATAGGACCATAAGTGGAAGTGCCCTAGGCTCTGTTGCTTTGTTTTTTAGATGTTTCAGGAAACACCGTACACTTCTCCAGAGTGGCTGTTGGCAATTTACATCCCGCCCGTGAGCATAACAAGGCTCCCAGTTCTACATGGCCTGTCCTGCCTTTCTGGATTTTACACTTTTTTCAGATGGCCCTTTTGACCGGGGGGCAGTGAGACTTCATTGTAGTGCAGATTTCCTTTGCAAGCTTGCTTGGTTGGCCAAAAAGGGCATATGCGTTTTTTCCTGAATATATTCAGGAAAAAACGCATATGCCCTTTTTGGCCAAGTGCATCATTGTGGACGTTCTGCCTCTTTTTCTATGCTTTACATGCAATTCCAGTCTACCTCCTGAAATCGGTTTCCTGCAATTCTGCCCCTCTTTCAAGTCCTCTTGGCAGCCTTACTTCAATATATTTTTGGACGATAGCTGTCATTTATAACTCTGCAGGTCTGTGAATGACAGTGCCCCTGAGCTCCTTTCTTCAACTCGCTTTCTTGTGAGCTGGCCGCAACACCGCAGGATTGCTTCAGGCCCTAGTGTGGTTCCGGCACGGCACGCTGAGCCTTTGGTTAATTCCTCTTCCTGGTGGGAAATGAGAGTTAAATTTCCCCGTCCAGACACCTCCAGCGAGTCTCTCATTGGTTCTCCCTATTCCTGTTCATTTTCCGCAGAAATTGCAAACTGGGTCAAACAGGAGGTTAAAGGCACTGACTCTCCAAGAGGGGAGAGTGTTAGTAAAGCGTCTGGAATGTTGCACCCGAATACCAGGGGACGAAAACTGACACATTTGAACACGTTTCCCGATCACACGGTGGATCATACTCTGGGTTCCACATGCATGTTTTAGCTGAAGGAAGAATCCCTTAAACCTGGAGAGTTGAGACCCATGGAATGGGTACCATGCAATATGACTTCAAAGGGTCTGCATTTGCTCACCGAACCTCACCAATCCTATCACTGCTGTGTTTATGCTGCTGTACACACGCTTGATTCTCTTTCGGAGACATATAAATCCATAGGTTTTAAGATTCTTACTTGTCAGGTATATTCTTAGGCCTTTAATATGGGGCATTGAGTCCACTTCCTTGAGCAAGGAGTAGCTCATGTCTATTACATATTTGGCTTATGGAACGGTATCTGTGCTAATTTCAATCTCAGGTTTTATGCAGCACCCCAACTCACCTTTCATCTTAAGTAAGGATAAGTTGGTTTTCTACATTTGAGACCCTGTTCTGTTTTGTAATTCAGTTCCTGTGTAGCCAAGTTTACATTCCGTGTAGTAGTGATATCTTATGATGTTTCTTTTTCTGTGTGACTTATTTCACTTAGAATCATCGTACCTGAATCCACTCATTATGCTCTTACGGGCCTGATGACATAGATTTCATTGCTGAGTGATATTGCATTGTATGTAAGTACCACAACTTCTTTATCCATTTTTCACTTTCTGTGATATTGAATTTGTACTGTAAACGAGGGTCTTGTAAACAGAGCCGTCCCAAACTTTGGGGTGGCTGTGTCTTTTTGATTTTAATTTCCCTAAGCTATAGGACCATAAGTGGAAGTGCCCTAGGCTCTGTTGCTTTGTTTTTTAGATGTTTCCGGAAACACCATACACTTCTCCAGAGTGGCTGTTGGCAATTTACATCCCGCCCATCAGCATAACAAGGCTCCCAGTTCTCCATGGCCTGTACTGCCTTTCTGGATTTTACACTTTTTTCAGATGGCCCTTTTGACCGGGGGCAGTGAGACTTCACTGTAGTGCAGATTTCCTTTGCAAGCTTGCTTGGTTGGCCAAAAAGGGCGTATGCGTTTTTTCCTGAATATATTCAGGAAAAAACGCATACGCCCTTTTTGGCCAAGTGCATCATTGTGGACGGTCTGCCTCTTTTCTTATGCTTTACATGCAATTCCAGTCTAACTCCTGAAATCGGTTTCCTGCAATTCTGCCCCGCTTTCAAATCCTCTTGGCAGCCTTATTTCAATATATTTTTGGATGATAGCTGTCATTTATAACTCTGCAGGTTTGTGAATGACAGTGCCCCTGAGCTCCTTTCTTCAACTCGCTTTCTTGTGAGCTGGCCGCAACACCGCAGCCTTGCTTCAGGCCCTAGTGTGGTTCCGGCATGGCACGCTGAGCCTTTGGTTAATTCCTCTTCCTGGTGGGAAATGAGAGTTAAATTTGCCCGTCCAGACACCTCCAGGTTGTCTCTAAATGATTCTCCCTATTCCTGTTCATTTTCCGCAGAAATTGCAAACTGGGCCAAACAGGAGGTTAAAATCACTGACTCTCCAAGAGGGGAGAGTGTTAGTAAAGCGTCTGGAATGTTGCACCCGAGTACCAGGGGAAGAAAACTGACACATTTGAACACGTTTCCCGATCACACGGTGGATCATACTCTGGGTTCCACATGCATGTTTTAGCTGAAGGAAGAATCCCTTAAACCTGGAGAGTTGAGACCCATGGAATGGGTACCATGCAATATGACTTCAAAGGGTCTGCATTTGCTCACCGAACCTCACCAATCCTATCACGGCTGCGTTTATGCCGCTGTACACACGCTTGATTCTCTTTCGGAGACATATAAATCCATAGGTTTTAAGATTCTTACTTGTCAGGTATATTCTTAGGCCTTTAATATGGGGCATTGAGTCCACTTCCTTGAGCAAGGAGTAGCTCATGTCTATTACATATTTGGCTTATGGAACGGTATGTGCGCTAATTTGAATCTCTGGTTTTATGCAGCACCCCAACTCACCTTTCACCTTAAGCAAGCATAAGTTGGTTTTCTACATTTGAGACCCTGTTCTGTTTTGTAATTCAGTTCCTGTGTAGCCAAGTTTACATTCCGTGTAGTAGTGATATCTTATGATGTTTCTTTTTCTGTGTGACTTATTTCACTTAGAATCATCGTACCTGAATCCACTCATTATGCTGCTACGGGCCTGATGACATAGATTTCATTGCTGAGTGATATTGCATTGTATGTAAGTACCAAAACTTCTTTATCCATTTTTCGCTTTCTGTGATATTGAATTTGTACCGTAAACGAGGTTCTTGTAAACAGAGCCGTCCCAAACTTTGGGGTGGCTGTGTCTTTTTGATTTTAATTTCCCTAAGCTATAGGACCATAAGTGGAAGTGCCCTAGGCTCTGTTGCTTTGTTTTTTAGATGTTTCAGGAAACACCATACACTTCTCCAGAGTGGCTGTTGGCAATTTACATCCCGCCCATCAGCATAACAAGGCTCCCAGTTCTCCATGGCCTGTCTTGCCTTTCTGGATTTTACACTTTTTTCAGATGGCCCTTTTGACCGGGGGGCAGTGAGACTTCATTGTAGTGCAGATTTCCTTTGCAAGCTTGCTTGGTTGGCCAAAAAGGGCGTATGCGTTTTTTCTTGAATATATTCAGGAAAAAACGCATACGCCCTTTTTGGCCAAGTGCATCATTGTGGACGTTCTGCCTCTTTTCCTATGCTTTACATGCAATTCCAGTCTACCTCCTGAAATCGGTTTCCTGCAATTCTGCCCCTGTTTCAAGTCCTCTTGGCAGCCTTACTTCAATATATTTTTGGACGATAGCTGTCATTTATAACTCTGCAGGTCTGTGAATGACAGTGCCCCTGAGCTCCTTTCTTCAACTCGCTTTCTTGTGAGCTGGCCGCAACACCGCAGGATTGCTTCAGGCCCTAGTGTGGTTCCGGCACGGCACGCTGAGCCTTTGGTTAATTCCTCTTCCTGGTGGGAAATGAGAGTTAAATTTGCCCGTCCAGACACCTCCAGGTTGTCTCTAAATGGTTCTCCCTATTCCTGTTCATTTTCCGCAGAAATTGCAAACTGGGCCAAACAGGAGGTTAAAATCACTGACTCTCCAAGAGGGGAGAGTGTTAGTAAAGCGTCTGGAATGTTGCACCCGAGTACCAGGGGAAGAAAACTGACACATTTGAACACGTTTCCCGATCACACGGTGGATCATACTCTGGGTTCCACATGCATGTTTTAGCTGAAGGAAGAATCCCTTAAACCTGGAGAGTTGAGACCCATGGAATGGGTACCATGCAATATGACTTCAAAGGGTCTGCATTTGCTCACCGAACCTCACCAATCCTATCACTGCTGCGTTTATGCCGCTGTACACACGCTTGATTCTCTTTCGGAGACATATAAATCCATAGGTTTTAAGATTCTTACTTGTCACGTATATTCTTAGGCCTTTAATATGGGGCATTGAGTCCACTTCCTTGAGCAAGGAGTAGCTCATGTCTATTACATATTTGGCTTATGGAACGGTATGTGCGCTAATTTGAATCTCTGGTTTTATGCAGCACCCCAACTCACCTTTCACCTTAAGCAAGCATAAGTTGGTTTTCTACATTTGAGACCCTGTTCTGTTTTGTAATTCAGTTCCTGTGTAGCCAAGTTTACATTCCGTGTAGTAGTGATATCTTATGATGTTTCTTTTTCTGTGTGACTTATTTCACTTAGAATCATCGTACCTGAATCCACTCATTATGCTGCTACGGGCCTGATGACATAGATTTCATTGCTGAGTGATATTGCATTGTATGTAAGTACCACAACTTCTTTATCCATTTTTCGCTTTCTGTGATATTGAATTTGTACCGTAAACGAGGTTCTTGTAAACAGAGCCGTCCCAAACTTTGGGGTGGCTGTGTCTTTTTGATTTTAATTTCCCTAAGCTATAGGACCATAAGTGGAAGTGCCCTAGGCTCTGTTGCTTTGTTTTTTAGATGTTTCAGGAAACACCATACACTTCTCCAGAGTGGCTGTTGGCAATTTACATCCCGCCCATCAGCATAACAAGGCTCCCAGTTCTCCATGGCCTGTCTTGCCTTTCTGGATTTTACACTTTTTTCAGATGGCCCTTTTGACCGGGGGGCAGTGAGACTTCATTGTAGTGCAGATTTCCTTTGCAAGCTTGCTTGGTTGGCCAAAAAGGGCGTATGCGTTTTTTCCTGAATATATTCAGGAAAAAACGCATACGCCCTTTTTGGCCAAGTGCATCATTGTGGACGTTCTGCCTCTTTTCCTATGCTTTACATGCAATTCCAGTCTACCTCCTGAAATCGGTTTCCTGCAATTCTGCCCCTCTTTCAAGTCCTCTTGGCAGCCTTACTTCAATATATTTTTGGACGATAGCTGTCATTTATAACTCTGCAGGTCTGTGAATGACAGTGCCCCTGAGCTCCTTTCTTCAACTCGCTTTCTTGTGAGCTGGCCGCAACACCGCAGGATTGCTTCAGGCCCTAGTGTGGTTCCGGCACGGCACGCTGAGCCTTTGGTTAATTCCTCTTCCTGGTGGGAAATGAGAGTTAAATTTGCCCGTCCAGACACCTCCAGGTTGTCTCTAAATGGTTCTCCCTATTCCTGTTCATTTTCCGCAGAAATTGCAAACTGGGCCAAACAGGAGGTTAAAATCACTGACTCTCCAAGAGGGGAGAGTGTTAGTAAAGCGTCTGGAATGTTGCACCCGAGTACCAGGGGAAGAAAACTGACAGATTTGAACACGTTTCCCGATCACACGGTGGATCATACTCTGGGTTCCACATGCATGTTTTAGCTGAAGGAAGAATCCCTTAAACCTGGAGAGTTGAGACCCATGGAATGGGTACCATGCAATATGACTTCAAAGGGTCTGCATTTGCTCACCGAACCTCACCAATCCTATCACTGCTGCGTTTATGCTGCTGTACACACGCTTGATTCTCTTTCGGAGACATATAAATCCATAGGTTTTAAGATTCTTACTTGTCAGGTATATTCTTAGGCCTTTAATATGGGGCATTGAGTCCACTTCCTTGAACAAGGAGTAGCTCATGTCTATTACATATTTGGCTTATGGAACGGTATGTGCGCTAATTTCAATCTCTGGTTTTATGCAGCACCCCAACTCACCTTTCACCTTAAGCAAGCATAAGTTGGTTTTCTACATTTGAGACCCTGTTCTGTTTTGTACTTCAGTTCCTGTGTAGCCAAGTTTACATTCCGTGTAGTAGTGATATCTTATGATGTTTCTTTTTCTGTGTGACTTATTTCACTTAGAATCATCGTACCTGAATCCACTCATTATGCTGCTACGGGCCTGATGACATAGATTTCATTGCTGAGTGATATTGCATTGTATGTAAGTACCACAACTTCTTTATCCATTTTTCGCTTTCTGTGATATTGAATTTGTACCGTAAACGAGGTTCTTCTAAACAGAGCCGTCTCAAACTTTGGGGTGGCTGTGTCTTTTTGATTTTAATTTCCCTAAGCTAAAGGACCATAAGTGGAAGTGCCCTAGGCTCTGTTGCTTTGTTTTTTAGATGTTTCAGGAAACACCATACACTTCTCCAGAGTGGCTGTTGGCAATTTACATCCCGCCCATCAGCATAACAAGGCTCCCAGTTCTCCATGGCCTGTCTTGCCTTTCTGGATTTTACACTTTTTTCAGATGGCCCTTTTGACCGGGGGGCAGTGAGACTTCATTGTAGTGCAGATTTCCTTTGCAAGCTTGCTTGGTTGGCCAAAAAGGGCGTATGCGTTTTTTCATGAATATATTCAGGATAAAACGCATATGCCCTTTTTGGCCAAGTGCATCATTGTGGACGTTCTGCCTCTTTTCCTATGCTTTACATGCAATTCCAGTCTACCTCCTGAAATCGGTTTCCTGCAATTCTGCCCCTCTTTCAAGTCCTCTTGGCAGCCTTACTTCAATATATTTTTGGACGATAGCTGTCATTTATAACTCTGCAGGTCTGTGAATGACAGTGACCCTGAGCTCCTTTCTTCAACTCGCTTTCTTGTGAGCTGGCCGCAACACCGCAGGATTGCTTCAGGCCCTAGTGTGGTTCCGGCACGGCACGCTGAGCCTTTGGTTAATTCCTCTTCCTGGTGGGAAATGAGAGTTAAATTTGCCCGTCCAGACACCTCCAGCGAGTCTCTCATTGGTTCTCCCTATTCCTGTTCATTTTCCGCAGAAATTGCAAACTGGGTCAAACAGGAGGTTAAAGGCACTGACTCTCCAAGTGGGGAGAGTGTTAGTAAAGCGTCTGGAATGTTGCACCCGAGTACCAGGGGACGAAAACTGACACATTTGAACACGTTTCCCGATCACACGGTGGATCATACTCTGGGTTCCACATGCATGTTTTAGCTGAAGGAAGAATCCCTTAAACCTGGAGAGTTGAGACCCATGGAATGGGTACCATGCAATATGACTTCAAAGGGTCTGCATTTGCTCACCGAACCTCACCAATCCTATCACTGCTGTGTTTATGCTGCTGTACACACGCTTGATTCTCTTTCGGAGACATATAAATCCATAGGTTTTAAGATTCTTACTTGTCAGGTATATTCTTAGGCCTTTAATATGGGGCATTGAGTCCACTTCCTTGAGCAAGGAGTAGCTCATGTCTATTACATATTTGGCTTATGGAACGGTATCTGTGCTAATTTCAATCTCTGGTTTTATGCAGCACCCCAACTCACCTTTCATCTTAAGCAAGCATAAGTTGGTTTTCTACATTTGAGACCCTGTTCTGTTTTGTAATTCAGTTCCTGTGTAGCCAAGTTTACATTCCGTGTAGTAGTGATATCTTATGATGTTTCTTTTTCTGTGTGACTTATTTCACTTAGAATCATCGTACCTGAATCCACTCATTATGCTCTTACGGGCCTGATGACATAGATTTCATTGCTGAGTGATATTGCATTGTATGTAAGTACCACAACTTCTTTATCCATTTTTCACTTTCTGTGATATTGAATTTGTACTGTAAACGAGGGTCTTGTAAACAGAGCCGTCCCAAACTTTGGGGTGGCTGTGTCTTTTTGATTTTAATTTCCCTAAGCTATAGGACCATAAGTGGAAGTGCCCTAGGCTCTGTTGCTTTGTTTTTTAGATGTTTCAGGAAACACCATACACTTCTCCAGAGTGGCTGTTGGCAATTTACATCCCGCCCATCAGCATAACAAGGCTCCCAGTTCTCCATGGCCTGTACTGCCTTTCTGGATTTTACACTTTTTTCAGATGGCCCTTTTGACCGGGGGCAGTGAGACTTCACTGTAGTGCAGATTTCCTTTGCAATCTTGCTTGGTTGGCCAAAAAGGGCGTATGCGTTTTTTCCTGAATATATTCAGGAAAAAACGCATACGCCCTTTTTGGCAAAGTGCATCATTGTGGACGGTCTGCCTCTTTTCTTATGCTTTACATGCAATTCCAGTCTACCTCCTGAAATCGGTTTCCTGCAATTCTGCCCCGCTTTCAAATCCTCTTGGCAGCCTTATTTCAATATATTTTTGGATGATAGCTGTCATTTATAACTCTGCAGGTTTGTGAATGACAGTGCCCCTGAGCTCCTTTCTTCAACTCGCTTTCTTGTGAGCTGGCCGCAACACCGCAGCCTTGCTTCAGGCCCTAGTGTGGTTCCGGCATGGCACGCTGAGCCTTTGGTTAATTCCTCTTCCTGGTGGGAAATGAGAGTTAAATTTGCCCGTCCAGACACCTCCAGGTTGTCTCTAAATGGTTCTCCCTATTCCTGTTCATTTTCCGCAGAAATTGCAAACTGGGCCAAACAGGAGGTTAAAATCCCTGACTCTCCAAGAGGGGAGAGTGTTAGTAAAGCGTCTGGAATGTTGCACCCGAGTACCAGGGGAAGAAAACTGACACATTTGAACACGTTTCCCGATCACACGGTGGATCATACTCTGGGTTCCACATGCATGTTTTAGCTGAAGGAAGAATCCCTTAAACCTGGAGAGTTGAGACCCATGGAATGGGTACCATGCAATATGACTTCAAAGGGTCTGCATTTGCTCACCGAACCTCACCAATCCTATCACTGCTGCGTTTATGCTGCTGTACACACGCTTGATTCTCTTTCGGAGACATATAAATCCATAGGTTTTAAGATTCTTACTTGTCAGGTATATTCTTAGGCCTTTAATATGGGGCATTGAGTCCACTTCCTTGAGCAAGGAGTAGCTCATGTCTATTACATATTTGGCTTATGGAACGGTATGTGCGCTAATTTCAATCTCTGGTTTTATGCAGCACCCCAACTCACCTTTCACCTTAAGCAAGCATAAGTTGGTTTTCTACATTTGAGACCCTGTTCTGTTTTGTAATTCAGTTCCTGTGTAGCCAAGTTTACATTCCGTGTAGTAGTGATATCTTATGATGTTTCTTTTTCTGTGTGACTTATTTCACTTAGAATCATCGTACCTGAATCCACTCATTATGCTGCTACGGGCCTGATGACATAGATTTCATTGCTGAGTGATATTGCATTGTATGTAAGTACCACAACTTCTTTATCCATTTTTCGCTTTCTGTGATATTGAATTTGTACCGTAAAAGAGGTTCTTGTAAACAGAGCCGTCCCAAACTTTGGGGTGGCTGTGTCTTTTTGATTTTAATTTCCCTAAGCTATAGGACCATAAGTGGAAGTGCCCTAGGCTCTGTTGCTTTGTTTTTTAGATGTTTCAGGAAACACCATACACTTCTCCAGAGTGGCTGTTGGCAATTTACATCCCGCCCATCAGCATAACAAGGCTCCCAGTTCTCCATGGCCTGTCTTGCCTTTCTGGATTTTACACTTTTTTCAGATGGCCCTTTTGACCGGGGGGCAGTGAGACTTCATTGTAGTGCAGATTTCCTTTGCAAGCTTGCTTGGTTGGCCAAAAAGGGCGTATGCGTTTTTTCATGAATATATTCAGGAAAAAACGCATACGCCCTTTTTGGCCAAGTGCATCATTGTGGACGTTCTGCCTCTTTTCCTATGCTTTACATGCAATTCCAGTCTACCTCCTGAAATCGGTTTCCTGCAATTCTGCCCCTCTTTCAAGTCCTCTTGGCAGCCTTACTTCAATATATTTTTGGACGATAGCTGTCATTTATAACTCTGCAGGTCTGTGAATGACAGTGCCCCTGAGCTCCTTTCTTCAACTCGCTTTCTTGTGAGCTGGCCGCAACACCGCAGGATTGCTTCAGGCCCTAGTGTGGTTCCGGCACGGCACGCTGAGCCTTTGGTTAATTCCTCTTCCTGGTGGGAAATGAGAGTTAAATTTGCCCGTCCAGACACCTCCAGCTAGTCTCTCATTGGTTCTCCCTATTCCTGTTCATTTTCCGCAGAAATTGCAAACTGGGTCAAACAGGAGGTTAAAGGCACTGACTCTCCAAGAGGGGAGAGTGTTAGTAAAGCGTCTGGAATGTTGCACCCGAGTACCAGGGGACGAAAACTGACACATTTGAACACGTTTCCCGATCACACGGTGGATCATACTCTGGGTTCCACATGCATGTTTTAGCTGAAGGAAGAATCCCTTAAACCGGGAGAGTTGAGACCCATGGAATGGGTACCATGCAATATGACTTCAAAGGGTCTGCATTTGCTCACCGAACCTCACCAATCCTATCACTGCTGCGTTTATGCTGCTGTACACACGCTTGATTCTCTTTCGGAGACATATAAATCCATAGGTTTTAAGATTCTTACTTGTCAGGTATATTCTTAGGCTTTTAATATGGGGCATTGAGTCCACTTCCTTGAGCAAGGAGTAGCTCATGTCTATTACATATTTGGCTTATGGAACGGTATCTGTGCTAATTTCAATCTCTGGTTTTATGCAGCACCCCAACTCACCTTTCATCTTAAGCAAGCATAAGTTGGTTTTCTACATTTGAGACCCTGTTCTGTTTTGTAATTCAGTTCCTGTGTAGCCAAGTTTACATTCCGTGTAGTAGTGATATCTTATGATGTTTCTTTTTCTGTGTGACTTATTTCACTTAGAATCATCGTACCTGAATCCACTCATTATGCTGCTACGGGCCTGATGACATAGATTTCATTGCTGAGTGATATTGCATTGTATGTAAGTACCACAACTTCTTTATCCATTTTTCGCTTTCTGTGATATTGAATTTGTACCGTAAACGAGGTTCTTGTAAACAGAGCCGTCCCAAACATTGGGGTGGCTGTGTCTTTTTGATTTTAATTTCCCTAACCTAAAGGACCATAAGTGGAAGTGCCCTAGGCTCTCTTGCTTTGTTTTTTAGATGTTTCAGGAAACACCGTACACTTCTCCAGAGTGGCTGTTGGCAATTTACATCCCGCCCATGAGCATAACAAGGCTCCCAGTTCTCCATGGCCTGTCTTGCCTTTCTGGATTTTACACTTTTTTCAGATGGCCCTTTTGACCGGGGGGCAGTGAGACTTCATTGTAGTGCAGATTTCCTTTGCAAGCTTGCTTGGTTGGCCAAAAAGGGCATATGCGTTTTTTCCTGAATATATTCAGGAAAAAACGCATATGCCCTTTTTGGCCAAGTGCATCATTGTGGACGTTCTGCCTCTTTTCCTATGCTTTACATGCAATTCCAGTCTACCTCCTGAAATCGGTTTCCTGCAATTCTTCCCCGCTTTCAAGTCCTCTTGGCAGCCTTACTTCAATATATTTTTGGACGATAGCTGTCATTTATAACTCTGCAGATCTGTGAATGACAGTGCCCCTGAGCTCCTTTCTTCAACTCGCTTTCTTGTGAGCTGGCCGCAACACCGCAGGATTGCTTCAGGCCCTAGTGTCTTTCCAGCACGGCACGCTGAGCCTTTGGTTAATTCCTCTTCCTGGTGGGAAATGAGAGTTAAATTTGCCCGTCCAGACACCTCCAGCTTGTCTCTAAATGGTTCTCCCTATTCCTGTTCATTTTCCGCAGAAATTGCAAACTGGGCCAAACAGGAGGTTAAAGGCACTGACTCTCCAAGAGGGGAGAGTGTTAGTAAAGCGTCTGGAATGTTGCACCCGAGTACCAGGGGACGAAACCTGAGACACATTTGAACACGTTTCCCGATCACACGGTGGATCATACTCTGGGTTCCACATGCATGTTTTAGCTGAAGGAAGAATCCCTTAAACCTGGAGAGTTGAGACCCATGGAATGGGTACCATGCAATATGACTTCAAAGGGTCTGCATTTGCTCACCGAACCTCACCAATCCTATCACTGCTGCGTTTATGCTGCTGTACACACGCTTGATTCTCTTTCGGAGACATATAAATCCATAGGTTTTAAGATACTTACTAGTCAGCTATATTCTTAGGCTTTTAATATGGGGTGTAGAGTCCACTTCGTTGAGCAAGGAGTAGCTCTTGTCTATTACATATTTGGCTTATGGAACGGTATCTGTGCTAATTTCAATCTCTGGTTTTATGCAGCACCCCAACTCACCTTTCATCTTAAGCAAGCATAAGTTGGTTTTCTACATTTGAGACCCTGTTCTGTTTTGTAATTCAGTTCCTGTGTAGCCAAGTTTACATTCCGTGTAGTAGTGATATCTTATGATGTTTCTTTTTCTGTGTGACTTATTTCACTTAGAATCATCGTACCTGAATCCACTCATTATGCTGCTACGGGCCTGATGACATAGATTTCATTGCTGAGTGATATTGCATTGTATGTAAGTACCACAACTTCTTTATCCATTTTTCGCTTTCTGTGATATTGAATTTGTACCGTAAACGAGGTTCTTGTAAACAGAGCCGTCCCAAACATTGGGGTGGCTGTGTCTTTTTGATTTTAATTTCCCTAACCTAAAGGACCATAAGTGGAAGTGCCCTAGGCTCTCTTGCTTTGTTTTTTAGATGTTTCAGGAAACACCGTACACTTCTCCAGAGTGGCTGTTGGCAATTTACATCCCGCCCATCAGCATAACAAGGATCCCAGTTCTCCATGGCCTGTCCTGCCTTTCTGGATTTTACACTTTTTTCAGATGGCCCTTTTGACCGGGGGGCAGTGAGACTTCATTGTAGTGCAGATTTCCTTTGCAAGCTTGCTTGGTTGGCCAAAAAGGGCGTATGCGTTTTTTCCAGAATATATTCAGGAAAAAACGCATACGCCCTTTTTGGCCAAGTGCATCATTGTGGACGTTCTGCCTCTTTTCCTATGCTTTACATGCAATTCCAGTCTACCTCCTGAAATCGGTTTCCTGCAATTCTGCCCCTCTTTCAAGTCCTCTTGGCAGCCTTACTTCAATATATTTTTGGGCGATAGCTGTCATTTATAACTCTGCAGGTCTGTGAATGACAGTGCCCCTGAGCTCCTTTCTTCAACTCGCTTTCTTGTGAGCTGGCCGCAACACCGCAGGATTGCTTCAGGCCCTAGTGTGGTTCCGGCACGGCACGCTGAGCCTTTGGTTAATTCCTCTTCCTGGTGGGAAATGAGAGTTAAATTTGCCCGTCCAGACACCTCCAGCGAGTCTCTCATTGGTTCTCCCTATTCCTGTTCATTTTCCGCAGAAATTGCAAACTGGGTCAAACTGGAGGTTAAACGCACTGACTCCCCAAGAGGGGAGAGTGTTAGTAAAGCGTCTGGAATGTTGCACCCGAGTACCAGGGGACGAAAACTGACACATTTGAACACGTTTCCCGATCACACGGTGGATCATACTCTGGGTTCCACATGCATGTTTTAGCTGAAGGAAGAATCCCTTAAACCTGGAGAGTTGAGACCCATGGAATGGGTACCATGCAATATGACTTCAAAGGGTCTGCATTTGCTCACCGAACCTCACCAATCCTATCACTGCTGCGTTTATGCCGCTGTACACACGCTTGATTCTCTTTCGGAGACATATAAATCCATAGGTTTTAAGATTCTTACTTGTCAGGTATATTCTTAGGCCTTTAATATGGGGCATTGAGTCCACTTCCTTGAGCAAGGAGTAGCTCATGTCTATTACATATTTGGCTTATGGAACGGTATCTGTGCTAATTTCAATGTCTGGTTTTATGCAGCACCCCAACTCACCTTTCATCTTAAGCAAGCATAAGTTGGTTTTCTACATTTGAGACCCTGTTCTGTTTTGTAATTCAGTTCCTGTGTAGCCAAGTTTACATTCCGTGTAGTAGTGATATCTTATGATGTTTCTTTTTCTGTGTGACTTATTTCACTTAGAATCATCGTACCTGAAACCAGTCATTATGCTGCTACGTGCCTGATGACATAGATTTCATTGCTGAGTGATATTGCATTGTACGTAAGTACCACAACTTCTTTATCCATTTTTCACTTTGTGTGATATTGAACTTGTACCGTAAACGAAGTTCTTGTAAACAGAGCCGTCCCAAACATTGGGGTGGCTGTGTCTTTTTGATTTTAATTTCCCTAAGCTATAGGACCATAAGTGGAAGTGCCCTAGTCTCTGTTGCTTTGTTTTTTAGATGTTTCAGGAAACACCATACACTTCTCCAGAGTGGCTGTTGGCAATTTACATCCCGCCCATGAGCATAACAAGGCTCCCAGTTCTCCATGGCCTGTACTGCCTTTCTGGATTTTACACTTTTTTCAGATGGCCCTTTTGACCGGGGGGCAGTGAGACTTCATTGTAGTGCAGATTTCCTTTGCAAGCTTGCTTGGTTGGCCAAAAAGGGCATATGCGTTTTTTCCTGAATTTATTCAGGAAAAAACGCATACGCCCTTTTTAGCCAAGTGCATCATTGTGGACGTTCTGCCTCTTTTCCTATGCTTTACATGCAATTCCAGTCTACCTCCTGAAATCGGTTTCCTGCAATTCTGCCCCGATTTCAAGTCCTCTTGGCAGCCTTACTTCAATATATTTTTGGACGATAGCTGTCATTTATAACTCTGCAGGTTTGTGAATTACAGTGCCCCTGAGCTCCTTTCTTCAACTCGCTTTCTTGTGAGCTGGCCGCAACACCGCAGGATTGCTTCAGGCCCTAGTGTGGTTCCGGCATGGCACGCTGAGCCTTTGGTTAATTCCTCTTCCTGGTGGGAAATGAGAGTTAAATTTGCCCGTCCAGACACCTCCAGCTAGTCTCTCATTGTTTCTCCCTATTCCTGTTCATTTTCTGCAGAAATTGCAAACTGGGCCAAACAGGAGGTTAAAGGCACTGACTCTCCAAGTGGGGAGAGTGTTAGTAAAGCGTCTGGAATGTTTCACCCGAGTACCAGGGGACGAAAACTGACACATTTGAACACGTTTCCCGATCACACGGTGGATCATACACTGGGTTCCACATGCATGTTTTAGCTGAAGGAAGAATCCCTTAAACCTGGAGAGTTGAGACCCATGAAATGGGTACCATGCAATATGACTTCAAAGGGTCTGCATTTGCTCACCGAACCTCACCAATCCTATCACTGCTGCGTGTATGCCACTGTACACACGCTTGATTCTCTTTCAGAGACATATAAATCCGTAGGTTTTAAGATTCTTACTAGTCAGGTATATTCTTAGGCGTTTAATATGGGGCGTTGAGTCCACTTCGTTGAGCAAGGAGTAGCTCTTGTCTATTACATATTTAGCTTATGGAACGGTATCTGTGCTAATTTCAATCTCTGGTTTTATGCAGCACCCCAACTCACCTTTCCCCTTAAGCAAGCATAAGTTGGTTTTCTACATTTGAGACCCTGTTCTGTTTTGTAATTCAGTTCCTGTGTAGCCAAGTTTACATTCCGTGTAGTAGTGATATCTTATGATGTTTCTTTTTCTGTGTGACTTATTTCACTTAGAATCATCGTACCTGAATCCACTCATTATGCTGCTATGGGCCTGATGACATAGATTTCATTGCTGAGTGATATTGCATTGTACGTAAGTACCACAACTTCTTTATCCATTTTTCACTTTGTGTGATATTGAACTTGTACCGTAAATGAAGTTCTTGTAAACAGAGCCGTCCCAAACTTTGGGGTGTCTGTGTCTTTTTGATTTTAATTTCCCTAAGCTATAGGACCATAAGTGGAAGTGCCCTAGTCTCTGTTGCTTTGTTTTTTAGATGTTTCAGGAAACACCATACACTTCTCCAGAGTGGCTGTTGGCAATTTACATCCCGCCCATGAGCATAACAAGGCTCCCAGTTCTCCATGGCCTGTCCTGTCTTTCTGGATTTTACACTTTTTTCAGATGGCCCTTTTGACCGGGGGGCAGTGAGACTTCATTGTAGTGCAGATTTACTTTGCAAGCTTGCTTGGGTGGCCAAAAAGGGCATATGCGTTTTTTCCTGAATATATTCAGGAAAAAACGCATACGCCCTTTTTGGCCAAGTGCATCATTGTGGATGTTCTGCCTCTTTTCCTATGCTTTACATGCAATTCCAGTCTACCTCCTGAAATCGGTTTCCTGCAATTCTGCCCCGCTTTCAAGTCCTCTTGGCAGCCTTACTTCAATATATTTTTGGACGATAGCTGTCATTTATAACTCTGCAGGTTTGTGAATTACAGTGCCCCTGAGCTCCTTTCTTCAACTCGCTTTCTTGTGAGCTGACCGCAACACCGCAGCCTTGCTTCAGGCCCTAGTGTGGTTCTGGCATGGCACCCTGAGCCTTTGGTTAATTCCTCTTCCTGGTGGGAAATGAGAGTTAAATTTGCCCGTCCAGACACCTCCAGCTAGTCTCTCATTGGTTCTCCCTATTCCTGTTCATTTTCTGCAGAAATTGCAAACTGGGCCAAACAGGAGGTTAAAGGCACTGACTCTCCAAGTGGGGAGAGTGTTAGTAAAGCGTCTGGAATGTTTCACCCGAGTACCAGGGGACGAAAACTGACACATTTGAACACGTTTCCCGATCACACGGTGGATCATACACTGGGTTCCACATGCATGTTTTAGCTCAAGGAAGAATCCCTTAAACCTGGAGGGTTGAGACCTATGGAATGGGTACCATGCAATATGACTTCAAAGAGTCTGCATTTGCTCACCGAACCTCACCAATCCTATCACTGCTGCGTTTATGCCGCTGTACGCACGTTTGATTCTCTTTCGGAGACATATAAATCCATAGGTTTTAAGATTCTTACTTGTCAGGTATATTCTTAAGCGTTTAATATGGGGCGTTGAGTCCACTTCGTTGAGCAAGGAGTAGCTCATGTCTATTACATATTTGGCTTATGGAACGGTATCTGTGCTAATTTCAATCTCTGGTTTTATGCAGCACCCCAACTCACCTTTCCCCTTAAGCAAGCATAAGTTGGTTTTCTCCATTTGAGACACTGTTCTGTTTTGTAATTCAGTTCCTGTGTAGACAAGTTTACATTCCGTGTAGTAGTGATATCTTATGATGTTTCTTTTTCTGTGTGACTTATTTCACTTAGAATCATCGTACCTGAAACCACTCATTATGCTGCTATGAGCCTGATGACATAGATTTCATTGCTGAGTGATATTGCATTGTATGTAAGTAGCAAAACTTCATTATCCATTTTTCACTTTCTGTGATACTGAATTTGTACCGTAAACGAGGTTCTTGTAAACAGAGCCGTCCCAAACTTTGGGGTGGCTGTGTCTTTTTGATTTTAATTTCCCTAAGCTATAGGACCATAAGTGGAAGTGCCCTAGGCTCTGTTGCTTTGTTTTTTAGATGTTTCAGGAAACACCATACACTTCTCCAGAGTGGCTGTTGGCAATTTATATCCTGCCCATCAGCATAACAAGGCTCCCAGTTCTCCATGGCCTGTCCTGTCTTTCTGGATTTTACACTTTTTTCAGATGGCCCTTTTGACCGGGGGCAGTGAGACTTCATTGTAGTGCAGATTTCCTTTGCAAGCTTGCTTGGTTGGCCAAAAAGGGCGTATGCGTTTTTTCCTGAATATATTCAGGAAAAAACGCATACGCCCTTTTTGGCCAAGTGCATCATTGTGGACGTTCTGCCTCTTTTCCTATGCTTTACATGCAATTCCAGTCTACCTCCTGAAATCAGTTTCCTGCAATTCTGCCCCGCTTTCAAGTCCTCTTGGCAGCCTTACTTCAATATATTTTTGGATGATAGCTGTCATTTATAACTCTGCAGGTCTGTGAATGACAGTGCCCCTGAACTCCTTTCTTCAACTCACTTTCTTGTGAGCTGGCCGCAACACCGCAGGATTGCTTCAGGCCCTAGTGTGGTTCCGGCATGGCACGCTGAGCCTTTGGTTAATTCCTCTTCCTGGTGGTAATTGAGAGTAAAATTTGCCCGTCCAGACACCTCCAGCTAGTCTCTCATTGGTTCTCCCTATTCCTGTTCATTTTCTGCAGAAATTGCAAACTGGGCCAAACAGGAGGTTAAAGGCACTGACTCTCCAAGTGGGGAGAGTGTTAGTAAAGCGTCTGGAATGTTTCACCCGAGTACCAGGGGACGAAAACTGACACATTTGAACACGTTTCCCGATCACACGGTGGATCATACACTGGGTTCCACATGCATGTTTTAGCTCAAGGAAGAATCCCTTAAACCTGGAGAGTTGAGACCTATGGAATGGGTACCATGCAATATGACTTCAAAGGGTCTGCATTTGCTCACCGAACCTCACCAATCCTATCACTGCTGCGTTTATGCCGCTGTACACACGTTTGATTCTCTTTCAGAGACATATAAATCCATAGGTTTTAAGATTCTTACTTGTCAGGTATATTCTTAGGCGTTTAATATGGGGCGTTGAGTCCACTTCGTTGAGCAAGGAGTAGCTCATGTCTATTACATATTTGGCTTATGGAACGGTATCTGTGCTAATTTCAATCTCTGGTTTTATGCAGCACCCCAACTCACCTTTCCCCTTAAGCAAGCATAAGTTGGTTTTCTCCATTTGAGACACTGTTCTGTTTTGTAATTCAGTTCCTGTGTAGACAAGTTTACATTCCGTGTAGTAGTGATATCTTATGATGTTTCTTTTTCTGTGTGACTTATTTCACTTAGAATCATCGTACCTGAATCCACTCATTATGCTCTTACGGGCCTGATGACATAGATTTCATTGCTGAGTGATATTGCATTGTATGTAAGTAGCAAAACTTCATTATCCATTTTTCACTTTCTGTGATACTGAATTTGTACCGTAAACGAGGTTCTTGTAAACAGAGCCGTCCCAAACTTTGGGGTGGCTGTGTCTTTTTGATTTTAATTTCCCTAAGCTATAGGACCATAAGTGGAAGTGCCCTAGGCTCTGTTGCTTTGTTTTTTAGATGTTTCAGGAAACACCATACACTTCTCCAGAGTGGCTGTTGGCAATTTATATCCTGCTCATCAGCATAACAAGGCTCCTAGTTCTCCATGGCCTGTCCTGCCTTTCTGGATTTTACACTTTTTTCAGATGGCCCTTTTGACCGGGGGGCAGTGAGACTTCATTGTAGTGCAGATTTCCTTTGCAAGCTTGCTTGGTTGGCCAAAAAGGGCGTATGCGTTTTTTCCTGAATATATTCAGGAAAAAACGCATACGCCCTTTTTGGCCAAGTGCATCATTGTGGACGTTCTGCCTCTTTTCCTATGCTTTACATGCAATTCCAGTCTACCTCCTGAAATCGGTTTCCTGCAATTCTGCCCCGCTTTCAAGTCCTCTTGGCAGCCTTACTTCAATATATTTTTGGATGATAGCTGTCATTTATAACTCTGCAGGTCTGTGAATGACAGTGCCCCTGAACTCCTTTCTTCAACTCACTTTCTTGTGAGCTGGCCGCAACACCGCAGGATTGCTTCAGGCCCTAGTGTGGTTCTGGCACGGCACGCTGAGCCTTTGGTTAATTCCTCTTCCTGGTGGGAAATGAGAGTTAAATTTGCCCGTCCAGACACCTCCAGCTAGTCTCTCATTGTTTCTCCCTATTCCTCTTCATTTTCCGCAGAAATTGCAAACTGGGCCAAAGAGGAGGTTAAAGGCACTGACTCTCCAAGTGAGGAGAGAGTTAGTAAAGCGTCTGGAATGTTGCACCCGAATACCAGGGGACGAAAACTGACACATTTGAACACGTTTCCCGATCACACGGTGGATCATACTCTGGGTTCCACATGCATGTTTTAGCTGAAGGAAGAATCTCTTAAACCTGGAGAGTTGAGACCCATGGAATGGGTACCATGCAATATGACTTCAAAGGGTCTGCATTTGCTCACCGAACCTCACCAATCCTATCACTGCTGCGTTTATGCCGCTATACACACGCTTGATTCTCTTTCAGAGACATATAAATCCATAGGTTTTAAGATTCTTACTAGTCAGGTATATTCTTAGGCGTTTAATATGGGGCGTTGAGTCCACTTCGTTGAGCAAGGAGTAGCTCTTGTCTATTACATATTTGGCTTATGGAACGGTATCTGTGCTAATTTCAATCTCTGGTTTTATGCAGCACCCCAACTCACCTTTCCCCTTAAGCAAGCATAAGTTGGTTTTCTACATTTGAGACCCTGTTCTGTTTTGTAATTCAGTTCCTGTGTAGCCAAGTTTACATTCCGTGTAGTAGTGATATCTTATGATGTTTCTTTTTCTGTGTGACTTATTTCACTTAGAATCATCGTACCTGAATCCACTCATTATGCTGCTATGGGCCTGATGACATAGATTTCATTGCTGAGTGATATTGCATTGTACGTAAGTACCGCAACTTCTTTATCCATTTTTCACTTTGTGTGATATTGAACTTGTACCGTAAACGAAGTTCTTGTAAACAGAGCCGTCCCAAACTTTGGGGTGGCTGTGTCTTTTTGATTTTAATTTCCCTAAGCTATAGGACCATAAGTGGAATTGCCCTAGTCTCTGTTGCTTTGTTTTTTAGATGTTTCAGGAAACACCATACACTTCTCCAGAGTGGCTGTTGGCAATTTACATCCTGCCTATGAGCATAACAAGGCTCCCAGTTCTCCATGGCCTGTACTGCCTTTCTGGATTTTACACTTTTTTCAGATAGCCCTTTTGACCGGGGGCAGTGAGACTTCATTGTAGTGCAGATTTCCTTTGCAAGCTTGCTTGGTTGGCCAAAAAGAGCGTATGCGTTTTTTCCTGAATATATTCAGGAAAAAACGCATACGTCCTTTTTGGCCAAGTGCATCATTGTGGACGTTCTGCCTCTTTTCCTATGCTTTACATGCAATTCCAGTCTAACTCCTGAAATCGGTTTCCTGCAATTCTGCCCCGCTTTCAAGTCCTCTTGGCAGCCTTACTTCAATATATTTTTGGACGATAGCTATCATTTATAACTCTGCAGGTTTGTGAATTACTGTGCCCCTGAGCTCCTTTCTTCAACTCGCTTTCTTGTGAACTGGCCGCAACACCGCAGGATTGCTTCAGGCCCTAGTGTGGTTCCGGCACGGCACGCTGAGCCTTTGGTTAATTCCTCTTCCTGGTGGGAAATGAGAGTTAAATTTGCCCGTCCAGACACCTCCAGCTAGTCTCTCATTGGTTCTCCCTATTCCTGTTCATTTTCCGCAGAAATTGCAAACTGGGCCAAACAGGAGGTTAAAGGCACTGACTCTCCAAGTGGGGAGAGTGTTAGTAAAGCGTCTGGAATGTTGCACCCGAGTACCAGGGGACGAAAACTGACACATTTGAACACGTTTCCCGATGACACGGTGTATCATACTCTGGGTTCCACATGCATGTTTTAGCTGAAGGAAAAATCCCTTAAACCTGGAGAGTTGAGACCCATGGAATGGGTACCATGCAATATGACTTCAAAGGGTCTGCATTTGCTCACCGAACCTCACCAATCCTATCACTGCACCATTTATGCCGCTGTACACATGCTTGATTCTCTTTCGGAGACATATAAATCCATAGGATTTAAGATTCTTACTAGTCAGGTATATTCTTAGGCGTTTAATATGGGGCGTTGAGTCCACTTCGTTGAGCAAGGAGTAGCTCTTGTCTATTACATATTTGGCTTATGGAACGGTATCTGTGCTAATTTCAATCTCTGGTTTTATGCAGCACCCCAACTCACCTTTCCCCTTAAGCAAGCATAAGTTGGTTTTCTACATTTGAGACCCTGTTCTGTTTTGTAATTCAGTTCCTGTGTAGCCAAGTTTACATTCCGTGTAGTAGTGATATCTTATGATGTTTCTTTTTCTGTGTGACTTATTTCACTTAGAATCATCGTACCTGAATCCACTAATTATGCTGCTACGGGCCTGATGACATAGATTTCATTGCTGAGTGATATTGCATTGTATGTAAGTACCAAAACTTCATTATCCATTTTTCACTTTCTGTGATACTGAATTCGTACCGTAAACGAGGTTCTTGTAAACAGAGCCGTCCCAAACTTTGGGGTGGCTGTGTCTTTTCGATTTTAAATTCCCTAAGCTATAGGACCATAAGTGGAAGTGCCCTAGGCTCTGTTGCTTTGTTTTTTAGATGTTTCAGGAAACACCATACACTTCTCCAGAGTGGCTGTTGGCAATTTATATCCTGCCCATCAGCATAACAAGGCTCCCAGTTCTCCATGGCCTGTCCTGCCTTTCTGGATTTTACACTTTTTTCAGATGGCCCTTTTGACCAGGGGCAGTGAGACTTCATTGTAGTGCAGATTTCCTTTGCAAGCTTGCTTGGTTGGCCAAAAAGAGCATATGCGTTTTTTCCTGAATATATTCAGGAAAAAACGCATACGTCCTTTTTGGCCAAGTGCATCATTGTGGACGTTCTGCCTCTTTTCCTATGCTTTACATGCAATTCCAGTCTACCTCCTGAAATCGGTTTCCTGCAATTCTGCCCCGCTTTCAAGTCCTCTTGGCAGCCTTACTTCAATATATTTTTGGACGATAGCTATCATTTATAACTCTGCAGGTTTGTGAATTACTGTGCCCCTGAGCTCCTTTCTTCAACTCGCTTTCTTGTGAGCTGGCCGCAACACCGCAGGATTGCTTCAGGCCCTAGTGTGGTTCCGGCACGGCACGCTGAGCCTTTGGTTAATTCCTCTTCCTGGTGGGAAATGAGAGTTAAATTTGCCCGTCCAGACACCTCCAGCTAGTCTCTCATTGGTTCTCCCTATTCCTGTTCATTTTCCGCAGAAATTGCAAACTGGGCCAAACAGGAGGTTAAAGGCACTGACTCTCCAAGTGGGGAGAGTGTTAGTAAAGCGTCTGGAATGTTGCACCCGAGTACCAGGGGACGAAAACTGACACATTTGAACACGTTTCCCGATGACACGGTGTATCATACTCTGGGTTCCACATGCATGTTTTAGCTGAAGGAAGAATCCCTTAAACCTGGAGAGTTGAGACCCATGGAATGGGTACCATGCAATATGACTTCAAAGGGTCTGCATTTGCTCACCGAACCTCACCAATCCTATCACTGCACCATTTATGCCGCTGTACACATGCTTGATTCTCTTTCGGAGACATATAAATCCATAGGATTTAAGATTCTTACTAGTCAGGTATATTCTTAGGCGTTTAATATGGGGCGTTGAGTCCACTTCGTTGAGCAAGGAGTAGCTCTTGTCTATTACATATTTGGCTTATGGAACGGTATCTGTGCTAATTTCAATCTCTGGTTTTATGCAGCACCCCAACTCACCTTTCCCCTTAAGCAAGCATAAGTTGGTTTTCTACATTTGAGACCCTGTTCTGTTTTGTAATTCAGTTCCTGTGTAGCGAAGTTTACATTCCGTGTAGTAGTGATATCTTATGATGTTTCTTTTTCTGTGTGACTTATTTCACTTAGAATCATCGTACCTGAATCCACTCATTATGCTGCTATGGGCCTGATGACATAGATTTCATTGCTGAGTGATATTGCATTGTACGTAAGTACCACAACTTCCTTATCCATTTTTCACTTTGTGTGATATTGAACTTGTACCGTAAACGAAGTTCTTGTAAACAGAGCCGTCCCAAAATTTGGGGTGGCTGTGTCTTTTTGATTTTAATTTCCCTAAGCTATAGGACCATAAGTGGAAGTGCCCTAGTCTCTGTTGCTTTGTTTTTTAGATGTTTCAGGAAACACCATACACTTCTCCAGAGTGGCTGTTGGCAATTTACATCCCGCCCATGAGCATAACAAGGCTCTCAGTTCTCCATGGCCTGTACTGCCTTTCTGGATTTTACACTTTTTTCAGATGGCCCTTTTGACCGGGGGGCAATGAGACTTCATTGTAGTGCAGATTTCCTTTGCAAGCTTGCTTGGTTGGCCAAAAAGGGCGTATGCGTTTTTTCCTGAATATATTCAGGAAAAAACGCATACGCCCTTTTTGGCGAAGTGCATCATTGTGGACGTTCTGCCTCTTTTCCTATGCTTTACATGCAATTCCAGTCTACCTCCTGAAATCGGTTTCCTGCAATTCTGCCCCGCTTTCAAGTCCTCTTGGCAGCCTTATTTCAATATATTTTTGTACGATAGCTGTCATTTATAACTCTGCAGGTTTGTGAATTACAGTGCCCCTGAGCTCCTTTCTTCAACTCGCTTTCTTGTGAGCTGACCGCAACACCGCAGCCTTGCTTCAGGCCCTAGTGTGGTTCCGGCATGGCACACTGAGCCTTTGGTTAATTCCTCTTCCTGGTGGGAAATGAGAGTTAAATTTGCCCGTCCAGACACCTCCAGCTAGTCTCTCATTGGTTCTCCCTATTCCTGTTCATTTTCCGCAGAAATTGCAAACTGGGCCAAACAGGAGGTTAAAGGCACTGACTCTGCAAGTGGAGAGAGTGTTAGTAAAGCGTCTGGAATGTTTCACCCGAGTACCAGGGGACGAAAACTGACACATTTGAACACGTTTCCCGATCACACGGTGGATCATACACTGGGTTCCACATGCATGTTTTAGCTGAAGGAAGAATCCCTTAAACCTGGAGAGTTGAGACCCATGGAATGGGTACCATGCAATATGACTTCAAAGGGTCTGCATTTGCTCACCGAACCTCACCAATCCTATCACTGCTGCGTTTATGCCGCTGTACACACGTTTGATTCTCTTTCAGAGACATATAAATCCATACGTTTTAAGATACTTACTTGTCAGGTATATTCTTAGGCGTTTAATATGGGGCGTTGAGTCCACTTCATTGAGCAAGGAGTAGCTCATGTTTATTACATATTTGGCTTATGGAACGGTATCTGTGCTAATTTCAATCTCTGGTTTTATGCAGCACCCCAACTCACCTTTCCCCTTAAGCAAGCATAAGTTGGTTTTCTCCATTTGAGAGACTGTTCTGTTTTGTAATTCAGTTCCTGTGTAGCCAAGTTTACATTCTGTGTACTAGTGATATGTTATGATGTTTCTTTTTCTGTGTGACTTATTTCACTTAGAATCATCGTACCTGAATCCACTCATTATGCTGCTACGGGCCTGATGACATAGATTTCATTGCTGAGTGATATTGCATTGTATGTAAGTACCACAACTTCTTTATTCATTTTTCACTTTCTGTGATATTGAATTTGTACTGTAAACGAGGTTCTTGTAAACAGAGCCGTCCCAAACTTTGGGGTAGCTGTGTCTTTTTGATTTTAATTTCCCTAAGCTATAGGACCATAAGTGGAAGTGCCCTAGTCTCTGTTGCTTTGTTTTTTAGATGTTTCAGGAAACACCATACACTTCTCCAGAGTGGCTGTTGGCAATTTACATCCCGCCTATGAGCATAACAAGGCTCCCAATTCTCCATGGCCTGTACTGCCTTTCTGGATTTTACACTTTTTTCAGATGGCCCTTTTGACCGGGGGGCAGTGAGACTTCATTGTAGTGCAGATTTCCTTTGCAAGCTTGCTTGGTTGGCCAAAAAGGGCGTATGCGTTTTTTCCTGAATATATTCAGGAAAAAAAGCATACACCCTTTTTGGCCAAGTGCATCATTGTGGACGTTCTGCCTCTTTTCCTATGCTTTACATGCAATTCCAGTCTACCTCCTGAAATCGGTTTCCTGCAATTCTGCCCCGATTTCAAGTCCTCTTGTCAGCCTTACTTCAATATATTTTTGTACGATAGCTGTCATTTATAACTCTGCAGGTTTGTGAATTACAGTGCCCCTGAGCTCCTTTCTTCAACTCGCTTTCTTGTGAGCTGACCGCAACACCGCTGGATTGCTTCAGGCCCTAGTGTGGTTCCGGCATGGCACGCTGAGCCTTTGGTTAATTCCTCTTCCTGGTGGGAACTGAGAGTTAAATTTGCCCGTCCAGACACCTCCAGCTAGTCTCTCATTGGTTCTCCCAATTCCTGTTCATTTTCTGCAGAAATTGCAAACTGGGCCAAACAGGAGGTTAAAGGCACTGACTCTCCAAGTGGGGAGAGTGTTAGTAAAGCGTCTGGAATGTTTCACCCGAGTACCAGGGGATGAAAACTGACACATTTGAACACGTTTCCCGATCACACGGTGGATCATACACTGGGTTCCACATGCATGTTTTAGCTCAAGGAAGAATCCCTTAAACCTGGAGAGTTGAGACCTATGGAATGGGTACCATGCAATATGACTTCAAAGGGTCTGCATTTGCTCACCGAACCTCACCAATCCTATCACTGCTGCGTTTATGCCGCTGTACACACGTTTGATTCTCTTTCGGAGACATATAAATCCATAGGTTTTAAGATACTTACTTGTCAGGTATATTCTTAGGCGTTTAATATGGGGCGTTGAGTCCACTTCGTTGAGCAAGGAGTAACTCATGTCTATTACATATTTGGCTTATGGAACGGTATCTGTGCTAATTTCAATCTCTGGTTTTATGCAGCACCCCAACTCACCTTTCCCCTTAAGCAAGCATAAGTTGGTTTTCTCCATTTGAGACACTGTTCTGTTTTGCAATTCAGTTCCTGTGTAGACAAGTTTACATTCCGTGTAGTAGTGATATCTTATGATGTTTGTTTTTCTGTGTGACTTATTTCACTTAGAATCATCGTACCTGAAACCACTCATTATGCTGCTACGGGCCTGATGACATAGATTTCATTGCTGAGTGATATTGCATTGTATGTAAGTAGCAAAACTTCATTATCCATTTTTCACTTTCTGTGATACTGAATTTGTACCGTAAACGAGGTTCTTGTAAACAGAGCCGTCCCAAACTTTGGGGTGGCTGTGTCTTTTTGATTTTAATTTCCCTAAGCTATAGGACCATAAGTGGAAATGCCCTAGGCTCTGTTGCTTTGTTTTTTAGATGTTTCAGGAAACACCATACACTTCTCCAGAGTGGCTGTTGGCAATTTATATCCTGCACATCAGCATAACAAGGCTCCCAGTTCTCCATGGCCTGTCCTGTCTTTCTGGATTTTACACTTTTTTCAGATGGCCCTTTTGACCGGGGGCAGTGAGACTTCATTGTAGTGCAGATTTCCTTTGCAAGCTTGCTTGGTTGGCCAAAAAGTGCGTATGCGTTTTTTCCTGCATATATTCAGGAAAAAACGCATACGCCCTTTTTGGCCAAGTGCATCATTGTGGACGTTCTGCCTCTTTTCCTATGCTTTACATGCAATTCCAGTCTACCTCCTGAAATCAGTTTCCTGCAATTCTGCCCCGCTTTCAAGTCCTCTTGGCAGCCTTACTTCAATATATTTTTGGATGATAGCTGTCATTTATAACTCTGCAGGTCTGTGAATGACAGTGCCCCTGAACTCCTTTCTTCAACTCGCTTTCTTGTGAGCTGGCCGCAACACCGCAGGATTGCTTCAGGCCCTAGTGTGGTTCCGGCACGGCACGCTGAGCCTTTGGTTAATTCCTCTTCCTGGTGGGAAATGAGAGTTAAATTTGCCCGTCCAGACACCTCCAGCTAGTCTCTCATTGGTTCTCCCTATTCCTGTTCATTTTCCGCAGAAATTGCAAACTGGGCCAAACAGGAGGTTAAAGGCACTGACTCTCCAAGTGGGGAGAGTGTTAGTAAAGCGTCTGGAATGTTTCACCCGAGTACCAGGGGACGAAAACTGACACATTTGAACACGTTTCCCGATGACACGGTGTATCATACTCTGGGTTCCACATGCATGTTTTAGCTGAAGGAAGAATCCCTTAAACCTGGAGAGTTGAGACCCATGGAATGGGTACCATGCAATATGACTTCAAAGGGTCTGCATTTGCTCACCGAACCTCACCAATCCTATCACTGCACCATTTATGCCGCTGTACACATGCTTGATTCTCTTTCGGAGACATATAAATCCATAGGATTTAAGATTCTTACTAGTCAGGTATATTCTTAGGCGTTTAATATGGGGCGTTGAGTCCACTTCGTTGAGCAAGGAGTAGCTCTTGTCTATTACATATTTGGCTTATGGAACGGTATCTGTGCTAATTTCAATCTCTGGTTTTATGCAGCACCCCAACTCACCTTTCCCCTTAAGCAAGCATAAGTTGGTTTTCTACATTTGAGACCCTGTTCTGTTTTGTAATTCAGTTCCTGTGTAGCCAAGTTTACATTCCGTGTAGTAGTTTTATCTTATGATGTTTCTTTTTCTGTGTGACTTATTTCACTTAGAATCATCGTATCTGAATCCACTCATTATGCTGCTACGGGCCTGATGACATAGATTTCATTGCTGAGTGATATTGCATTGTATGTAAGTACCACAACTTCATTATCCATTTTTCACTTTCTGTGATACTGAATTCGTACCGTAAACGAGGTTCTTGTAAACAGAGCCGTCCCAAACTTTGGGGTGGCTATGTCTTTTTGATTTTAAATTACCTAAGCTATAGGACCATAAGTGGAAGTGCCCTAGGCTCTGTTGCTTTGTTTTTTAGATGTTTCAGGAAACACCATACACTTCTCCTGAGTGGCTGTTGGCAATTTATATCCTGCCCATCAGCATAACAAGGCTCCCAGTTCTCCATGGCCTGTCCTGCCTTTCTGGATTTTACACTTTTTTCAGATGGCCCTTTTGACCGGGGGCAGTGAGACTTCATTGTAGTGCAGATTTCCTTTGCAAGCTTGCTTGGTTGGCCAAAAAGAGCGTATGCGTTTTTTCCTGAATATATTCAGGAAAAAACGCATACGTCCTTTTTGGCCAAGTGCATCATTGTGGACGTTCTGCCTCTTTTCCTATGCTTTACATGCAATTCCAGTCTAACTCCTGAAATCGGTTTCCTGCAATTCTGCCCCGCTTTCAAGTCCTCTTGGCAGCCTTACTTCAATATATTTTTGGACGATAGCTATCATTTATAACTCTGCAGGTTTGTGAATTACTGTGCCCCTGAGCTCCTTTCTTCAACTCGCTTTCTTGTGAGCTGGCCGCAACACCGCAGGATTGCTTCAGGCCCTAGTGTGGTTCCGGCACGGCACACTGAGCCTTTGGTTAATTCCTCTTCCTGGTGGGAAATGAGAGTTAAATTTGCCCGTCCAGACACCTCCAGCTAGTCTCTCATTGGTTCTCCCTATTCCTGTTCATTTTCCGCAGAAATTGCAAACTGGGCCAAACAGGAGGTTAAAGGCACTGACTCTCCAAGTGGGGAGAGTGTTAGTAAAGCGTCTGGAATGTTGCACCCGAGTACCAGGGGACGAAAACTGACACATTTGAACACGTTTCCCGATGACACGGTGTATCATACTCTGGGTTCCACATGCATGTTTTAGCTGAAGGAAGAATCCCTTAAACCTGGAGAGTTGAGACCCATGGAATGGGTACCATGCAATATGACTTCAAAGGGTCTGCATTTGCTCACCGAACCTCACCAATCCTATCACTGCACCATTTATGCCGCTGTACACATGCTTGATTCTCTTTCGGAGACATATAAATCCATAGGATTTAAGATTCTTACTAGTCAGGTATATTCTTAGGCGTTTAATATGGGGCGTTGAGTCCACTTCGTTGAGCAAGGAGTAGCTCTTGTCTATTACATATTTGGCTTATGGAACGGTATCTGTGCTAATTTCAATCTCTGGTTTTATGCAGCACCCCAACTCACCTTTCCCCTTAAGCAAGCATAAGTTGGTTTTCTACATTTGAGACCCTGTTCTGTTTTGTAATTCAGTTCCTGTGTAGCCAAGTTTACATTCCGTGTAGTAGTGATATCTTATGATGTTTCTTTTTCTGTGTGACTTATTTCACTTAGAATCATCGTACCTGAATCCACTCATTATGCTGCTATGGGCCTGATGACATAGATTTCATTGCTGAGTGATATTGCATTGTACGTAAGTACCACAACTTCCTTATCCATTTTTCACTTTGTGTGATATTGAACTTGTACCGTAAACGAAGTTCTTGTAAACAGAGCCGTGCCAAAATTTGGGGTGGCTGTGTCTTTTTGATTTTAATTTCCCTAAGCTATAGGACCATAAGTGGAAGTGCCCTAGTCTCTGTTGCTTTGTTTTTTAGATGTTTCAGGAAACACCATACACTTCTCCAGAGTGGCTGTTGGCAATTTACATCCCGCCCATGAGCATAACAAGGCTCTCAGTTCTCCATGGCCTGTACTGCCTTTCTGGATTTTACACTTTTTTCAGATGGCCCTTTTGACCGGGGGGCAATGAGACTTCATTGTAGTGCAGATTTCCTTTGCAAGCTTGCTTGGTTGGCCAAAAAGGGCGTATGCGTTTTTTCCTGAATATATTCAGGAAAAAACGCATACGCCCTTTTTGGCCAAGTGCATCATTGTGGACGTTCTGCCTCTTTTCCTATGCTTTACATGCAATTCCAGTCTACCTCCTGAAATCGGTTTCCTGCAATTCTGCCCCGCTTTCAAGTCCTCTTGGCAGCCTTATTTCAATATATTTTTGTACGATAGCTGTCATTTATAACTCTGCAGGTTTGTGAATTACAGTGCCCCTGAGCTCCTTTCTTCAACTCGCTTTCTTGTGAGCTGACCGCAACACCGCAGCCTTGCTTCAGGCCCTAGTGTGGTTCCGGCATGGCACACTGAGCCTTTGGTTAATTCCTCTTCCTGGTGGGAAATGAGTGTTAAATTTGCCCGTCCAGACACCTCCAGCTAGTCTCTCATTGGTTCTCCCTATTCCTGTTCATTTTCCGCAGAAATTGCAAACTGGGCCAAACAGGAGGTTAAAGGCACTGACTCTGCAAGTGGAGAGAGTGTTAGTAAAGCGTCTGGAATGTTTCACCCGAGTACCAGGGGACGAAAACTGACACATTTGAACACGTTTCCCGATCACACGGTGGATCATACACTGGGTTCCACATGCATGTTTTAGCTGAAGGAAGAATCCCTTAAACCTGGAGAGTTGAGACCCATGGAATGGGTACCATGCAATATGACTTCAAAGGGTCTGCATTTGCTCACCGAACCTCACCAATCCTATCACTGCTGCGTTTATGCCGCTGTACACACGTTTGATTCTCTTTCGGAGACATATAAATCCATACGTTTTAAGATACTTACTTGTCAGGTATATTCTTAGGCGTTTAATATGGGGCGTTGAGTCCACTTCATTGAGCAATGAGTAGCTCATGTTTATTACATATTTGGCTTATGGAACGGTATCTGTGCTAATTTCAATCTCTGGTTTTATGCAGCACCCCAACTCACCTTTCCCCTTAAGCAAGCATAAGTTGGTTTTCTCCATTTGAGAGACTGTTCTGTTTTGTAATTCAGTTCCTGTGTAGCCAAGTTTACATTCTGTGTACTAGTGATATGTTATGATGTTTCTTTTTCTGTGTGACTTATTTCACTTAGAATCATCGTACCTGAATCCACTCATTATGCTGCTACGGGCCTGATGACATAGATTTCATTGCTGAGTGATATTGCATTGTATGTAAGTAGCAAAACTTCATTATCCATTTTTCACTTTCTGTGATACTGAATTTGTACCGTAAACGAGGTTCTTGTAAACAGAGCCGTCCCAAACTTTGGGGTGGCTGTGTCTTTTTGATTTTAATTTCCCTAAGCTATAGGACCATAAGTGGAAATGCCCTAGGCTCTGTTGCTTTGTTTTTTAGATGTTTCAGGAAACACCATACACTTCTCCAGAGTGGCTGTTGGCAATTTATATCCTGCACATCAGCATAACAAGGCTCCCAGTTCTCCATGGCCTGTCCTGTCTTTCTGGATTTTACACTTTTTTCAGATGGCCCTTTTGACCGGGGGCAGTGAGACTTCATTGTAGTGCAGATTTCCTTTGCAAGCTTGCTTGGTTGGCCAAAAAGTGCGTATGCGTTTTTTCCTGCATATATTCAGGAAAAAACGCATACGCCCTTTTTGGCCAAGTGCATCATTGTGGACGTTCTGCCTCTTTTCCTATGCTTTACATGCAATTCCAGTCTACCTCCTGAAATCAGTTTCCTGCAATTCTGCCCCGCTTTCAAGTCCTCTTGGCAGCCTTACTTCAATATATTTTTGGATGATAGCTGTCATTTATAACTCTGCAGGTCTGTGAATGACAGTGCCCCTGAACTCCTTTCTTCAACTCGCTTTTTTGTGAGCTGGCCGCAACACCGCAGGATTGCTTCAGGCCCTAGTGTGGTTCTGGCATGGCACGCTGAACCTTTGGTTAATTCCTCTTCCTGGTGGGAAATGAGAGTTAAATTTGCCCGTCCAGACACCTCCAGCTAGTCTCTCATTGGTTCTCCCTATTCCTGTTCATTTTCCGCAGAAATTGCAAACTGGGCCAAACAGGAGGTTAAAGGCACTGACTCTCCAAGTGGTGAGAGAGTTAGTAAAGCGTCTGGAATGTTGCACCCGAATACCAGGGGATGAAAACTGACACATTTGAACACGTTTCCCGATCACACGGTGGATCATACTCTGGGTTCCACATGCATGTTTTAGCTGAAGGAAGAATCCCTTAAACCTGGAGAGTTGAGACCCATGAAATGGGTACCATGCAATATGACTTCAAAGGGTCTGCATTTGCTCACCGAACCTCACCAATCCTATCACTGCTGCGTTTATGCCACTGTACACACGCTTGATTCTCTTTCAGAGACATATAAATCCGTAGGTTTTAAGATTCTTACTAGTCAGGTATATTCTTAGGCGTTTAATATGGGGCGTTGAGTCCACTTCGTTGAGCAAGGAGTAGCTCTTGTCTATTACATATTTGGCTTATGGAACGGTATCTGTGCTAATTTCAATCTCTGGTTTTATGCAGCACCCCAACTCACCTTTCCCCTTAAGCAAGCATAAGTTGGTTTTCTACATTTGAGACCCTGTTCTGTTTTGTAATTCAGTTCCTGTGTAGCCAAGTTTACATTCCGTGTAGTAGTGATATCTTATGATGTTTCTTTTTCTGTGTGACTTATTTCACTTAGAATCATCGTACCTGAATCCACTCATTATGCTGCTATGGGCCTGATGACATAGATTTCATTGCTGAGTGATATTGCATTGTACGTAAGTACCACAACTTCTTTATCTATTTTTCACTTTCTGTGATATTGAACTTGTACCGTAAACGAAGTTCTTGTAAACAGAGCCGTCCCAAACTTTGGGGTGGCTGTGTCTTTTTGATTTTAATTTCCCTAAGCTATAGGACCATAAGTGGAAGTGCCCTAGTCTCTGTTGCTTTGTTTTTTAGATGTTTCAGGAAACACCATACACTTCTCCAGAGTGGCTGTTGGCAATTTACATCCCGCCCATGAGCATAACAAGGCTCCCAGTTCTCCATGGCCTGTACTGCCTTTCTGGATTTTACACTTTTTTCAGATGGCCCTTTTGACCGGGGGGCAGTGAGACTTCATTGTAGTGCAGATTTCCTTTGCAAGCTTGCTTGGTTGGCCAAAAAGGGCGTATGCGTTTTTTCCTGAATATATTCAGGAAAAAACGCATACGCCCTTTTTGGCCAAGTGCATCATTGTGGACGTTCTGCCTCTTTTCCTATGCTTTACATGCAATTCCAGTCTACCTCCTGAAATCGGTTTCCTGCAATTCTGCCCCGCTTTCAAGTCCTCTTGGCAGCCTTATTTCAATATATTTTTGTACGATAGCTGTCATTTATAACTCTGCAGGTTTGTGAATTACAGTGCCCCTGAGCTCCTTTCTTCAACTCGCATTCTTGTGAGCTGACCGCAACACCGCAGCCTTGCTTCAGGCCCTAGTGTGGTTCCGGCATGGCACGCTGAGCCTTTGGTTAATTCCTCTTCCTGGTGGGAAATGAGAGTTAAATTTGTCCGTCCAGACACCTCCAGCTAGTCTCTCATTGGTTCTCCCTATTCCTGTTCATTTTCCGCAGAAATTGCAAACTGGGCCAAACAGGAGGTTAAAGGCACTGACTCTGCAAGTGGAGAGAGTGTTAGTAAAGCGTCTGGAATGTTTCACCCGAGTACCAGGGGACGAAAACTGACACATTTGAACACGTTTTCCGATCACACGGTGGATCATACACTGGGGTCCACATGCATGTTTTAGCTGAAGGAAGAATCCCTTAAACCTGGAGAGTTGAGACCCATGGAATGGGTACCATGCAATATGACTTCAAAGGGTCTGCATTTGCTCACCGAACCTCACCAATCCTATCACTGCTGCGTTTATGCCGCTGTACACACGTTTGATTCTCTTTCGGAGACATATAAATCCATAGGTTTTAAGATACTTACTTGTCAGGTATATTCTTAGGCGTTTAATATGGGGCGTTGAGTCCACTTCATTGAGCAAGGAGTAGCTCATGTTTATTACATATTTGGCTTATGGAACGGTATCTGTGCTAATTTCAATCTCTGGTTTTATGCAGCACCCCAACTCACCTTTCCCCTTAAGCAAGCATAAGTTGGTTTTCTCCATTTGAGAGACTGTTCTGTTTTGTAATTCAGTTCCTGTGTAGCCAAGTTTACATTCTGTGTACTAGTGATATGTTATGATGTTTCTTTTTCTGTGTGACTTATTTCACTTAGAATCATCGTACCTGAATCCACTCATTATGCTGCTATGGGCCTGATGACATAGATTTCATTGCTGAGTGATATTGCATTGTATGTAAGTACCACAACTTCTTTATTCATTTTTCACTTTCTGTGATATTGAATTTGTACTGTAAACGAGGTTCTTGTAAACAGAGCCGTCCCAAACTTTGGGGTAGCTGTGTCTTTTTGATTTTAATTTCCCTAAGCTATAGGACCATAAGTGGAAGTGCCCTAGTCTCTGTTGCTTTGTTTTTTAGATGTTTCAGGAAGCAGCATACACTTCTCCAGAGTGGCTGTTGGCAATTTACATCCCGCCTATGAGCATAACAAGGCTCCCAGTTCTCCATGGCCTGTACTGCCTTTCTGGATTTTACACTTTTTTCACATGGCCCTTTTGACCGGGGGGCAGTGAGACTTCATTGTAGTGCAGATTTCCTTTGCAAGCTTGCTTGGTTGGCCAAAAAGGGCGTATGCGTTTTTTCCTGAATATATTCAGGAAAAAACGCATACACCCTTTTTGGCCAAGTGCATCATTGTGGAGGTTCTGCCTCTTTTCCTATGCTTTACATGCAATTCCAGTCTACCTCCTGAAATCGGTTTCCTGCAATTCTGCCACGATTTCAAGTCCTCTTGGCAGCCTTACTTCAATATATTTTTGTACGATAGCTGTCATTTATAACTCTGCAGGTTTGTGAATTACAGTGCCCCTGAGCTCCTTTCTTCAACTCGCTTTCTTGTGAGCTGACCGCAACACCGCGGGATTGCTTCAGGCCCTAGTGTGGTTCTGGCATGGCACGCTGAGCCTTTGGTTAATTCCTCTTCCTGGTGGGAAATGAGAGTTAAATTTGCCCGTCCAGACACCTCCAGCTAGTCTCTCATTGGTTCTCCCTATTCCTGTTCATTTTCTGCAGAAATTGCAAACTGGGCCAAACAGGAGGTTAAAGGCACTGACTCTCCAAGTGGGGAGAGTGTTAGTAAAGCGTCTGGAATGTTTCACCCGAGTACCAGGGGACGAAAACTGACACATTTGAACACGTTTCCCGATCACACGGTGGATCATACACTGGGTTCCACATGCATGTTTTAGCTGAAGGAAGAATCCCTTAAACCTGGAGAGTTGAGACCTATGGAATGGGTACCATGAAATATGACTTCAAAGGGTCTGCATTTGCTCACCGAACCTCACCAATCCTATCACTGCTGCGTTTATGCCGCTGTACACACGTTTGATTCTCTTTCGGAGACATATAAATCCATAGGTTTTAAGATTCTTACTTGTCAGGTATATTCTTAAGCGTTTAATATGGGGCGTTGAGTCCACTTCGTTGAGCAAGGAGTAGCTCATGTCTATTACATATTTGGCTTATGGAACGGTATCTGTGCTAATTTCAATCTCTGGTTTTATGCAGCACCCCAACTCACCTTTCCCCTTAAGCAAGCATAAGTTGGTTTTCTCCATTTGAGACACTGTTCTGTTTTGTAATTCAGTTCCTGTGTAGACAAGTTTACATTCCGTGTAGTAGTGATATCTTATGATGTTTGTTTTTCTGTGTGACTTATTTCACTTAGAATCATCGTACCTGAAACCACTCATTATGCTGCTACGGGCCTGATGACATAGATTTCATTGCTGAGTGATATTGCATTGTATGTAAGTACCAAAACTTCATTATCCATTTTTCACTTTCTGTGATACTGAATTCGTACCGTAAACGAGGTTCTTGTAAACAGAGCCGTCCCAAACTTTGGGGTGGCTGTGTCTTTTTGATTTTAATTTCCCTAAGCTATAGGACCATAAGTGGAAGTGCTCTAGGCTCTGTTGCTTTGTTTTTTAGATGTTTCGGGAAACACCATACACTTCTCCAGAGTGGCTGTTGGCAATTTATATCCTGCCCATCAGCATAACAAGGCTCCCAGTTCTCCATGGCCTGTCCTGCCTTTCTGGATTTTACACTTTTTTCAGATGGCCCTTTTGACCGGGGGCAGTGAGACTTCATTGTAGTGCAGATTTCCTTTGCAAGCTTGCTTGGTTGGCCAAAAAGAGCGTATGCGTTTTTTCCTGAATATATTCAGGAAAAAACGCATACGTCCTTTTTGGCCAAGTGCATCATTGTGGACGTTCTGCCTCTTTTCCTATGCTTTACATGCAATTCCAGTCTAACTCCTGAAATCGGTTTCCTGCAATTCTGCCCCGCTTTCAAGTCCTCTTGGCAGCCTTACTTCAATATATTTTTGGACGATAGCTATCATTTATAACTCTGCATGTTTGTGAATTACTGTGCCCCTGAGCTCCTTTCTTCAACTCGCTTTCTTGTGAGCTGGCCGCAACACGGCAGGATTGCTTCAGGCCCTAGTGTGGTTCCGGCACGGCACGCTGAGCCTTTGGTTAATTCCTCTTCCTGGTGGGAAATGAGAGTTAAATTTGCCCGTCCAGACACCTCCAGCTAGTCTCTCATTGGTTCTCCCTATTCCTGTTCATTTTCCGCAGAAATTGCAAACTGGGCCAAACAGGAGGTTAAAGGCACTGACTCTCCAAGTGGGGAGAGTGTTAGTAAAGCGTCTGGAATGTTGCACCCGAGTACCAGGGGACGAAAACTGACACATTTGAACACGTTTCCCGATGACACGGTGTATCATACTCTGGGTTCCACATGCATGTTTTAGCTGAAGGAAGAATCCCTTAAACCTGGAGAGTTGAGACCCATGGAATGGGTACCATGCAATATGACTTCAAAGGGTCTGCATTTGCTCACCGAACCTCACCAATCCTATCACTGCACCATTTATGCCGCTGTACACATGCTTGATTCTCTTTCGGAGACATATAAATCCATAGGATTTAAGATTCTTACTAGTCAGGTATATTCTTAGGCGTTTAATATGGGGCGTTGAGTCCACTTCGTTGAGCAAGGAGTAGCTCTTGTCTATTACATATTTGGCTTATGGAACGGTATCTGTGCTAATTTCAATCTCTGGTTTTATGCAGCACCCCAACTCACCTTTCCCCTTAAGCAAGCATAAGTTGGTTTTCTACATTTGAGACCCTGTTCTGTTTTGTAATTCAGTTCCTGTGTAGCCAAGTTTACATTCCGTGTAGTAGTGATATCTTATGATGTTTCTTTTTCTGTGTGACTTATTTCACTTAGAATCATCGTACCTGAATCCACTAATTATGCTGCTACGGGCCTGATGACATAGATTTCATTGCTGAGTGATATTGCATTGTATGTAAGTACCAAAACTTCATTATCCATTTTTCACTTTCTGTGATACTGAATTCGTACCGTAAACGAGGTTCTTGTAAACAGAGCCGTCCCAAACTTTGGGGTGGCTGTGTCTTTTTGATTTTAATTTCCCTAAGCTATAGGACCATAAGTGGAAGTGCCCTAGGCTCTGTTGCTTTGTTTTTTAGATGTTTCAGGAAACACCATACACTTCTCCAGAGTGGCTGTTGGCAATTTATATCCTGCCCATCAGCATAACAAGGCTCCCAGTTCTCCATGGCCTGTCCTGCCTTTCTGGATTTTACACTTTTTTCAGATGGCCCTTTTGACCGGGGGCAGTGAGACTTCATTGTAGTGCAGATTTCCTTTGCAAGCTTGCTTGGTTGGCCAAAAAGAGCGTATGCGTTTTTTCCTGAATATATTCAGGAAAAAACGCATACGTCCTTTTTGGCCAAGTGCATCATTGTGGACGTTCTGCCTCTTTTCCTATGCTTTACATGCAATTCCAGTCTACCTCCTGAAATCGGTTTCCAGCAATTCTGCCCCGCTTTCAAGTCCTCTTGGCAGCCTTACTTCAATATGTTTTTGGACGATAGCTATCATTTATAACTCTGCAGGTTTGTGAATTACTGTGCCCCTGAGCTCCTTTCTTCAACTCGCTTTCTTGTGAGCTGGCCGCAACACGGCAGGATTGCTTCAGGCCCTAGTGTGGTTCCGGCACGGCACGCTGAGCCTTTGGTTAATTCCTCTTCCTGGTGGGAAATGAGAGTTAAATTTGCCCGTCCAGACACCTCCAGCTAGTCTCTCATTGGTTCTCCCTATTCCTGTTCATTTTCCGCAGAAATTGCAAAGTGGGCCAAACAGGAGGTTAAAGGCACTGACTCTCCAAGTGGGGAGAGGGTTAGTAAAGCGTCTGGAATGTTGCACCCGAGTACCAGGGGACGAAAACTGACACATTTGAACACGTTTCCCGATGACATGGTGTATCATACTCTGGGTTCCACATGCATGTTTTAGCTGAAGGAAGAATCCCTTAAACCTGGAGAGTTGAGACCCATGGAATGGGTACCATGCAATATGACTTCAAAGGGTCTGCATTTGCTCACCGAACCTCAACAATCCTATCACTGCACCATTTATGCCGCTGTACACATGCTTGATTCTCTTTCAGAGACATATAAATCCATAGGATTTAAGATACTTAATTGTCAGGTATATTCTTAGGCGTTTAATATGTGGCGTTGAGTCCACTTCATTGAGCAAGGAGTAGCTCATGTTTATTACATATTTGGCTTATGGAATGGTATCTGTGCTAATTTCAATCTCTGGTTTTATGCAGCACCCCAACTCACCTTTCTCCTTAAGCAAGCATAAGTTGGTTTTCTCCATTTGAGAGCCTGTTCTGTTTTGTAATTCAGTTCCTGTGTAGCCAAGTTTACATTCTGTGTACTAGTGATATATTATGATGTTTCTTTTTCTGTGTGACTTATTTCACTTAGAATCATCGTACCTGAATCCACTCATTATGCTGCTACGGGCCTGATGACATAGATTTCATTGCTGAGTGATATTGCATTGTATGTAAGTACCACAAATTCTTTATTCATTTTTCACTTTCTGTGATATTGAATTTGTACTGTAAACGAGGTTCTTGTAAACAGAGCCGTCCCAAACTTTGGGGTAGCTGTGTCTTTTTGATTTTAATTTCCCTAAGCTATAGGACCATAAGTGGAAGTGCCCTAGTCTCTGTTGCTTTGTTTTTTAGATGTTTCAGGAAACACCATACACTTCTCCAGAGTGGCTGTTGGCAATTTACATCCCGCCTATGAGCATAACAAGGCTCCCAGTTCTCCATGGCCTGTACTGCCTTTCTGGATTTTACACTTTTTTCAGATGGCCCTTTTGACCGGGGGGCAGTGAGACTTTATTGTAGTGCAGATTTCCTTTGCAAGCTTGCTTGGTTGGCCAAAAAGGGCGTATGCGTTTTTTCCTGAATATATTCAGGAAAAAACGCATACACCCTTTTTGGCCAAGTGCATCATTGTGGACGTTCTGCCTCTTTTCCTATGCTTTACATGCAATTCCAGTCTACCTCCTGAAATCGGTTTCCTGCAATTCTGCCCTGATTTCAAGTCCTCTTGTCAGCCTTACTTCAATATATTTTTGTACGATAGCTGTCATTTATAACTCTGCAGGTTTGTGAATTACAGTGCCCCTGAGCTCCTTTCTTCAACTCGCTTTCTTGTGAGCTGACCGCAACACCGCGGGATTGCTTCAGGCCCTAGTGTGGTTCCGGCATGGCACGCTGAGCCTTTGGTTAATTCCTCTTCCTGGTGGGAACTGAGAGTTAAATTTGCCCGTCTAGACACCTCCAGCTAGTCTCTCATTGGTTCTCCCTATTCCTGTTCATTTTCTGCAGAAATTGCAAACTGGGCCAAACAGGAGGTTAAAGGCACTGACTCTCCAAGTGGGGAGAGTGTTAGTAAAGCGTCTGGAATGTTTCACCCGAGTACCAGGGGACGAAAACTGACACATTTGAACACGTTTCCCGATCACACGGTGGATCATACACTGGGTTCCACATGCATGTTTTAGCTGAAGGAAGAATCCCTTAAACCTGGAGAGTTGAGACCTATGGAATGGGTACCATGCAATATGACTTCAAAGGGTCTGCATTTGCTCACCGAACCTCACCAATCCTATCACTGCTGCGTTTATGCCGCTGTACACACGTTTGATTCTCTTTCAGAGACATATAAATCCATAGGTTTTAAGATTCTTACTTGTCAGGTATATTCTTAGGCGTTTAATATGGGGCGTTGAGTCCACTTCGTTGAGCAAGGAGTAGCTCATGTCTATTACATATTTGGCTTATGGAACGGTATCTGTGCTAATTTCAATCTCTGGTTTTATGCAGCACCCCAACTCACCTTTCCCCTTAAGCAAGCATAAGTTGGTTTTCTCCATTTGAGACACTGTTCTGTTTTGTAATTCAGTTCCTGTGTAGCCAAGTTTACATTCCGTGTAGTAGTGATATCTTAAGATGTTTGTTTTTCTGTGTGACTTATTTCACTTAGAATCATCGTACCTGAATCCACTCATTATGCTGCTATGGGCCTGATGACATAGATTTCATTGCTGAGTGATATTGCATTGTACGTAAGTACCACAACTTCCTTATCCATTTTCCACTTTGTGTGATATTGAACTTGTACCGTAAACGAAGTTCTTGTAAACAGAGCCGTCCCAAAATTTGGGGTGGCTGTGTCTTTTTGATTTTAATTTCCCTAAGCTATAGGACCATAAGTGGAAGTGCCCTAGTCTCTGTTGCTTTGTTTTTTAGATGTTTCAGGAAACACCATACACTTCTCCAGAGTGGCTGTTGGCAATTTACATCCCGCCCATGAGCATAACAAGGCTCCCATTTCTCCATGGCCTGTACTGCCTTTCTGGATTTTACACTTTTTTCAGATGGCCCTTTTGACCGGGGGGCAGTGAGACTTCATTGTAGTGCAGATTTCCTTTGCAAGCTTGCTTGGTTGGCCAAAAAGGGCGTATGCGTTTTTTCCTGAATATATTCAGGAAAAAACGCATACGCACTTTTTGGCCAAGTGCATCATTGTGGACGTTCTGCCTCTTTTCCTATGCTTTACATGCAATTCCAGTCTACCTCCTGAAATCGGTTTCCTGCAATTCTGCCCCGCTTTCAAGTCCTCTTGGCAGCCTTACTTCAATATATTTTTGTACGATAGCTGTCATTTATAACTCTGCAGGTTTGTGAATTACAGTGCCCCTGAGCTCCTTTCTTCAACTCGCTTTCTTGTGAGCTGACCGCAACACCGCAGCCTTGCTTCAGGCCCTGGTGTGGTTCCGGCATGGCACGCTGATCCTTTGGTTAATTCCTCTTCCTGGTGGGAAATGAGAGTTAAATTTGCCCGTCCAGACACCTCCAGCTAGTCTCTCATTTGTTCTCCCTATTCCTGTTCATTTTCCGCAGAAATTGCAAACTGGGCCAAACAGGAGGTTAAAGGCACTGACTCTCCAAGTGGGGAGAGTGTTAGTAAAGCGTCTGGAATGTTTCACCCGAGTACCAGGGGACGAAAACTGACACATTTGAACACATTTCCCGATCACACGGTGGATCATACACTGGGTTCCACATGCATGTTTTAGCTGAAGGAAGAATCCCTTAAACCTGGAGAGTTGAGACCCATGGAATGGGTACCATGCAATATGACTTCAAAGGGTCTGCATTTGCTCACCGAACCTCACCAATCCTATCACTGCTGCGTTTATGCTGCTGTACACACGTTTGATTCTCTTTCGGAGACATATAAATCCATAGGTTTTAAGATACTTACTTGTCAGGTATATTCTTAGGCGTTTAATATGGGGCGTTGAGTCCACTTCGTTGAGCAAGGAGTAGCTCATGTCTATTACATATTTGGCTTATGGAACGGTATCTGTGCTAATTTCAATCTCTGGTTTTATGCAGCACCGCAACTCACCTTTCCCCTTAAGCAAGCATAAGTTGGTTTTCTACATTTGAGACCCTGTTCTGTTTTGTAATTCAGTTCCTGTGTAGCCAAGTTTACATTCCATGTAGTAGTGATATCTTATGATGTTTCTTTTTCTGTGTGACTTATTTCACTTAGAATCATCGTACCTGAATCCACTCATTATGCTGCTACGGGCCTGATGACATAGATTTCATTGCTGAGTGATATTGCATTGTATGTAAGTACCACAAATTCTTTATTCATTTTTCACTTTCTGTGATATTGAATTTGTACTGTAAACGAGGTTCTTGTAAACAGAGCCGTCCCAAACTTTGGGGTAGCTGTGTCTTTTTGATTTTAATTTCCCTAAGCTATAGGACCATAAGTGGAAGTGCCCTAGTCTCTGTTGCTTTGTTTTTTAGATGTTTCAGGAAACACCATACACTTCTCCAGAGTGGCTGTTGGCAATTTACATCCCGCCTATGAGCATAACAAGGCTCCCAGTTCTCCATGGCCTGTACTGCCTTTCTGGATTTTACACTTTTTTCAGATGGCCCTTTTGACCGGGGGGCAGTGAGACTTCATTGTAGTGCAGATTTCCTTTGCAAGCTTGCTTGGTTGGCCAAAAAGGGCGTATGCGTTTTTTCCTGAATATATTCAGGAAAAAACGCATACGCCCTTTTTGGCCAAGTGCATCATTGTGGACGTTCTGCCTCTTTTCCTATGCTTTACATGCAATTCCAGTCTACCTCCTGAAATCGGTTTCCTGCAATTCTGCCCCGCTTTCAAGTCCTCTTGGCAGCCTTACTTCAATATATTTTTGTACGATAGCTGTCATTTATAACTCTGCAGGTTTGTGAATTACAGTGCCCCTGAACTCCTTTCTTCAACTCGCTTTCTTGTGAGCTGACCGCAACACCGCAGCCTTGCTACAGGCCCTGGTGTGGTTCCGGCATGCCACGCTGAGCCTTTGGTTAATTCCTCTTCCTGGTGGGAAATGAGAGTTAAATTTGCCCGTCCAGACACCTCCAGCTAGTCTCTCATTGGTTCTCCCTATTCCTGTTCATTTTCCGCAGAAATTGCAAACTGGGCCAAACAGGAGGTTAAAGGCACTGACTCTCCAAGTGGGGAGAGTGTTAGTAAAGCGTCTGGAATGTTTCACCCGAGTACCAGGGGACGAAAACTGAGACACATTTGAACACGTTCCCCAATCTCATGGTGGATTATACTCTGGGTACCACATGCATGTTTTAGCTGAAGGAAGAATCCCTTAAACCTGGAGAGTTGAGACCCATGGAATGGGTACCATGCAATATGACTTCAAAGGGTCTGCATTTGCTCACCGAACCTCACCATTCCTATCACTGCTGCGTTTATGCCGCTGTACACACGTTTGATTCTCTTTCAGAGACTTATAAATCCATAGGTTTTAAGATTCTTACTAGTCAGCTATATTCTTAGGCGTTTAATATGGGGCGTTGAGTCGACTTCGTTGAGCAAGGAGTAGCTCTTGTCTATTACATATTTGGCTTATGGAACGGTATCTGTGCTAATTTCAATCTCTGGTTTTATGCAGCACCCCAACTCACCTTTCCCCTTAAGCAAGCATAAGTTGGTTTTCTACATTTGAGACCCTGTTCTGTTTTGTAATTCAGTTCCTGTGTAGCCAAGTTTACATTCCGTGTAGTAGTGATATCTTATGATGTTTCTTTTTCTGTGTGACTTATTTCACTTAGAATCATCGTACCTGAATCCACTCATTATGCTGCTATGGGCCTGATGACATAGATTTCATTGCTGAGTGATATTGCATTGTACGTAAGTACCACAACTTCTTTATCCATTTTTCATTTTCTGTGATATTGAACTTGTACCGTAAACAAAGTTCTTGTAAACAGAGCAATCCCAAACTTTGGGGTGGCTGTGTCTTTTTGATTTTAATTTCCCTAAGCTATAGGACCATAAGTGGAAGTGCCCTAGTCTCAGTTGCTTTGTTTTTTAGATGTATCAGGAAACACCATACACTTCTCCAGAGTGGCTGTTGGCAATTTACATCCCGCCCATCAGCATAACAAGGCTTCCAGTTCTCCATGGCCTGTCCTGCCTTTCTGGATTTTACACTTTTTTCAGATGGCCCTTTTGACCGGGGGGCAGTGAGACTTCATTGTAGTGCAGATTTTCTTTGCAAGCTTGCTTGGTTGGCCAAAAAGGGCGTATGCGTTTTTTCCTGAATATATTCAGGAAAAAACGGATACGCACTTTTTGGCCAAGTGCATCATTGTGGACGTTCTGCCTCTTTTCCTATGCTTTACATGCAATTCCAGTCTACCTCCTGAAATCGGTTTCCTGCAATTCTGCCCCGCTTTCAAGTCCTCTTGGCAGCCTTACTTCAATATATTTTTGGACGATAGCTGTCATTTATAACTCTGCAGGTCTGTGAATGACAGTGCCCCTGAACTCCTTTCTTCAACTCGCTTTCTTGTGAGCTGGCCGCAACACCGCAAGATTGCTTCAGGCCCTAGTGTGGTTCCGGCACGGCTCGCTGAGCCTTTGGTTAATTCCTCTTCTTGGTGGGAAATGAGAGTTAAATTTGCCCATCCAGACACCTCCAGCTAGTCTCTCATTGGTTCTCCCTATTCCTGTTCATTTTCCGCAGAAATTGCAAACTGGGCCAAACAGGAGGTTAAAGGCACTGACTCTCCAAGTGGGGAGAGAGTTAGTAAAGCGTCTGAAATGTTGCACCTGAATACCAGGGGACGAAAACTGACACATTTGAACACGTTTCCCGATCACACGGTGGATCATACTCTGGGTTCCACATGCATGTTTTAGCTGAAGGAAGAATCCCTTAAACCTGGAGATTTGAGACCCATGGAATGGGTACCATGCAATATGACTTCAAAGGGTCTGCATTTGCTCACCGAACCTCACCATTCCTATCACTGCTGCGTTTATGCCGCTGTACACACGTTTGATTCTCTTTCAGAGACATATGAATCCATAGGTTTTAAGATTCTTACTAGTCAGCTATATTCTTAGGCCTTTAATATGGGGCGTTGAGTCCACTTCGTTGAGCAAGGAGTAGCTCTTGTCTATTACATATTTGGCTTATGGAACGGTATCTGTGCTAATTTCAATCTCTGGTTTTATGCAGCACCCCAACTCACCTTTCCCCTTAAGCAAGCATAAGTTGGTTTTCTACATTTGAGACCCTGTTCTGTTTTGTAATTCAGTTCCTGTGTAGCCAAGTTTACATTCCGTGTAGTAGTGATATCTTATGATGTTTCTTTTTCTCTGTGACTTATTTCACTTAGAATCATCGGACCTGAATCCACTCATTATGCTGCTATGGGCCTGATGACATAGATTTCATTGCTGAGTGATATTGCATTGTACGTAAGTACCACAACTTCTTTATCCATTTTTCACTTTCTGTGATATTGAACTTGTACCGTAAACAAAGTTCTTGTAAACAGAGCAATCCCAAACTTTGGGGTGGCTGTGTCTTTTTGATTTTAATTTCCCTAAGCTATAGGACCATAAGTGGAAGTGCCCTAGGCTCTGTTGCTTTGTTTTTTAGATGTTTCAGGAAACACCATACACTTCTCCAGAGTGGCTGTTGGCAATTTACATCCCGCCCATCAGCATAACAAGGCTCCCAGTTCTCCATGGCCTGTCCTGCCTTTCTGGATTTTACACTTTTTTCAGATGGCCCTTTTGACCGGGGGGCAGTGAGACTTCATTGTAGTGCAGATTTCCTTTGCAAGCTTGCTTGGTTGGCCAAAAAGGGTGTATGCGTTTTTTCCTGAATATATTCAGGAAAAAACGCATACGCCCTTTTTGGCCAAGTGCATCATTGTGGACGTTCTGCCTCTTTTCCTATGCTTTACATGCAATTCCAGTCTACCTCCTGAAATCGGTTTCCTGCAATTCTGCCCCGATTTCAAGTCCTCTTGGCAGCCTTACTTCAATATATTTTTGGACGATAGCTGTCATTTATAACTCTGCAGGTCTGTGAATGACAGTGCCCCTGAACTCCTTTCTTCAACTCGCTTTCTTGTGAGCTGGCCGCAACACCGCAGGATTGCTTCAGGCCCTAGTGTGGTTCCGGCACGGCATGCTGAGCCTTTGGTTAATTCCTCTTCCTGGTGGGAAATGAGAGTTAAATTTGCCCGTCCAGACACCTCCAGCTAGTCTCTCATTGGTTCTCCCTATTCCTGTTCATTTTCCGCAGAAATTGCAAAGTGGGCCAAACAGGAGTTTAAAGGCACTGACTCTCCAAGTGGGGAGAGTGTTAGTAAAGCGTCTGAAATGTTGCACCTGAATACCAGGGGACGAAAACTGACACATTTGAACACGTTTCCCGATCACACGGTGGATCATACTCTGGGTTCCACATGCATGTTTTAGCTGAAGGAAGAATCCCTTAAACCTGGAGAGTTGAGACCCATGGAATGGGTACCATGCAATATGACTTCAAAGAGTCTGCATTTGCTCACCGAACCTCACCAATCCTATCACTGCTGCGTTTATGTCACTGTACACACGCTTGATTCTCTTTCGGAGACATATAAATCCATAGGTTTTAAGATTCTTACTTGTCAGGTATATTCTTAGGCGTTTAATATGGGGCGTTGAGTCCACTTTGTTGAGCAAGGAGTAGCTCATGTCTATTACATATTTGGCTTATGGAACGGTATCTGTGCTAATTTCAATCTCTGGTTTTATGGAGCACCCCAACTCACCTTTCCCCTTAAGC